>NC_037670.1:28830049-28932280 GCF_003255815.1 Theropithecus gelada | reverse complement strand
CTTTCTTTCTTTCTTTCTTTCTTTCTTTCTTTCTTTCTTTCTTTCTTCCTTCCTTCCTTCCTTCCTTCCTTCCTTCCTTCCTTCCTTCCTTCCTTTCCTTTCCTTTCTTCTTCCTCTCTCTCCCTTCCTTCCTTCCTTCCTTCCTTCCTTCCTTCCTTCCTTCCTTCCTTCCTTCCTTCCTTCCTTCCTTCCTTCCTTCCTTCCTTTCCTTTCCTTTCTTCTTCCCCTCCCTCCCTCCCTCCCTCCCTTCCTTCCTTCCTTCCTTCCTTCCTTCCTTCCTTCTCTCTTTCTTTCTTCTTCTCTTCTCTTCTTTCGACAAGGTTCAAGCAAACTCTGTCACCCAGGCTGCTGGAATGCAGTGGCACAATCACAGCTCAATGCAACCTGGATCTCCTGAGCTCAAGTGATCCTCCCACTTTAGCATACCAAGTAGCTGGGACCACAGGCACATGCCACCACACCCAGCTATGCTGGTTTCTTTCTTGTATCTCGTTTTTTGCTCAAATGTTAATCCTTCTTATTTATTTCTTAACACATTTTAAACATAGATATTCCTGGCCAGGTGCAGTGACTCACGCCTGTAATCCCAGTGCTTTGGGAAGTGGAGGCAGGAGGCTAGTGTGCATTCAAGATCAGCCTGGGAAGCAGAGTGAGACCCTGTCTATCCAAAAATTAAAAAATAAATTAGCTGGGTGTGGTGGCTCACACTTGAAGTGGGAGGATTGCTTGAGTCCAGGAGTTCAAGGCTGCAGTGAGCCATGATCATGCTACTATACTCTAGCCTGGGCAACAGAGCAGACCTTGTCTCAAAACAACAAACAGATATAGATATAGATATAGATATAGATATAGATATAGAACCCATAACCTGAAGTTATGGGTGTTATTGTTTTATCTGTTGTTTCTGCCAGCTCTTGCTAAACTTACCTTGTTTCTCGTATTATGATTTTTGACTGTGAACTAAATGTTCCTTGGAACTTTACCTGTGGGCATCTTTTTTGTTTTTTGTTTTTTTTGAGATGGAGTCTCACTCTGTCACCCAGGGTGGAGTGCGGTGACATGATCTCAGCTCCCTGCAACCTCTGCCTCCTGCGTTCAAGCAATTCTCCTGCCTCAGCCTCAAAAGTAGCTGGGATTACAGGTGCTCACCACCATACCTGGCTAAGTTTTATATTTTTAGGAGAGATGGGGTTTCGCCATGTTGGCCAGGCTGGTCTCAAACTCCTGGCCTTAGAAGATCCACCCGCCTCAGCCTCCCAAAGTGCTGGGATTACAGGCGTGAGCCACTGCACCTGGCCTACCTGCAGGCGTCTTTATTGTCTGAAGTTGTATTCCTTCTGGGAGGACTGTTATCGTGATTATCCAAAACTACGTTTAGAGGGGGTTGAGCATCACACCCCTTGTGTGAATTTTGGATGTAAACTTGCGTGAGAGCTACTTGATAAACCACACATTCTCAGGGCATGTTTTCCTTCACTACACCAAGGTGAAAAACAGAAATGTTTTATTGTTCATCCCCTCTGAGCTTGAGTTTACCTGTCACTCCTCCTCTGGGTTCATCTTTTTGTGAAGATCTCCTATTAGACCCCTCACGTTGGCTCTGGATGCACCTGTTTCTGCACCCTACGTAGTAAGTAAAATGCAAGGTCAACGTTAGCAGATTCAAGAGAGACCCTCAAAGCTATAGTGGCACCGGCTCTCAGTGATCTTCCAGGTTCCTATTTTCATTCTGTTTTCAGCCTCTGCAAATTTCTTACTTTGTTTCTATTTTTTTTTCTGTGCCAGTTTTCTTGGAGTTAAAAAGTGGATTTTTGCATTTTTCTGTTTTTTTAAAGTTTTTGTTGGGTGAGTCATTCCGAGTATCTAGTCCACTATACTTCCAGAAACAGAAGCCCCCCACCCCCCTGCCTCTGTGTGTGTGTGTGTGTGTGTGTGTGTGTGTGTGTGTGTGTGCATGTGTGTTTAGACAGGGTCTCACTCTGTTGCCCAGGCTGGAGTATAGTGGCACAAACTCAGCTCACTGCAGCCTCAACCTCCTGGGCTCAAGTGATTCTCCCACCTCAGCTTTCCAAGTAGCTGGGACTACAGGCATTGGCCACCATGCCCAGCTAATGTTTCTGTTTTTTTGTACAGACAAGAACTCACCATGTTGCCCAGGCTGGTCTCAAACTCCTGAGCTCAAGTGATCTGCCCGCCTCAACCTCCCAAAGTGCTGGGATTACAGGCGTGAGCCACCATGCCTGGCCAGAAGCCTTTCATTTGGTCTTTAATTTTCTTCTTTCCACTTAACCTTTCCTTTGGTCTCATTCTTTTTTTTTTTTTTTTTTTTTTTTTTTGCCCATTTTTTTTCTCTCTGTTTCTGTATACACCCGCACTTGTGCATGTACACACATACATACATGCATGTATGCACACACATATACCATTCACTAGGGTTTCCCAAAATGCCCAGCGAGAATGCGTCTCCCTCATCCACTCCCCCTGTGGTTTCTTCCCTCTCATAAGCTACAAAGGCAGTCACCGCCTGAGGGAGTCACCATGACTGGTTCCTCCACGGCCCCACCTCCTGTCCACCTTCAGTGTTGGTGTGGGATGAGCAAAGTTGTGGAAGAAGCCCCGTGGCAGCCGAGGGGACAGCTGTGGGCTCCCCTTTTGGGATTTTGTGTTGCTCTGCAATCGGTGGGTGGGTCATTTATTCGCTCATCATGCATTCATTCAATAAGCACTTAGTGAGTATCCGCCCATGTGCCACGGCTCAGTACTAAACCCTGGGACATAAAAACAAGTAAGATGTGGCCCCCACTCTCAAGGAGCTTACGGTCCAGTAGGAAGCTGGGGGTTAAACCATCATTTACAACAAGATGTGAGGGGTAAGGAGGCAGAGCTAGGTGCCAAGTGCTGTGGGGACACGTGACGGGAGCAAGGGACAGTTGTACGGGGGACTCTCAGGGGCCTTGGAGGTGATACTTGACTGGGTGTGGCAGGATGAAGCATTGGAGGCAGGCCAAGCACCATAGCTCAGGCCTGTAATCCCAGCACTTTGAGAGGCCAAGGCGGGAGGATCCCTTGAGGCCAGAAGTTCAAGACCAGCCTGGGCAACATAGTGAGACCTTGTCTCTACAAAAAATGTTTAGAAAATTAACCAGGTGTGGTGGCATGCACCTGTAGTCTCAGCTGCTTGGGAGGCTGAGGCAGGAGGATTGCTTGAGCCCAGGAGTTTGAGGCTGCAGTGAGCCGTGATTGCACCACTACACTCCAACCTGGGCAACAGATCAAGACCCTGTCTCAAAAAAAAAAAAAAGATCGGGGTAGGGCATTAGGAATGGAGGACCATTCTGAGATTCTGAGCAGGGCATTGGTGAGGATTGTAGAGGAATGATGGGCCATAGGGCTGCAGGGCAGGCTGAGGCCCAGCCGAGGAAGGCCTGTGAAAGGAACGTTAACTTGATCCTGAAGACGAGGGACCCAAGCTGCCCCTGCACTGCCAGGCAGAAATGCCGACACAGCCATGTGCACCTTAGAAAGGGCCCTTCCCTGATTCTGACAGCTGCCATCAGAGGGACACAGTGAGGCCAGGATCTGAAGATGTTAAAGTAAAATTAGTTGTCATCCTTTTTTTTTTTTTTTTTTTGAGACGGAGTCTCGCTCTGTCACCCAGGCTGGAGTGCAGTGGTGCGATCTCGGCTCACTGCAAGCTCCACCTCCTGGGTTCAAGAGATTCTCCTGCCTCAGCCTCCCAAGTAACTGGGACTACAGGGGCCCAGAACTACACCCGGCTACTTTTTGTATTTTTAGTAGAGATGGGGTTTCGCCGTGTTGGCCAGGCTGGTCTCCAACTCCTGACCTCAAGTGATCCGCCCGCCTTGGCCTCCCAAAGTGTTGGGATTACAGGCCTGAGCCACTGCACCCAGCCTAGTTCTTGTCCTTTGATTTTTTGGGCTTAAATCCCCCGTTTGCCATCAGATGGCTGTCCTTCTTGGTCAGTCTTCCTGGCTATCATGCACAGCGTCGTTGTTGTCTTGATGACGTTCATGGTGATGGGAAGGGGATGTGTTGACTTCTGTCTCCTGACCTAGGATCATGGTGTGGACCATGCGTGGCCCAGGTCTGGACACACAGCAGTGATTAAATTTCAAACAGATGCTGTCTTTGGCATTCCTGTCTGAAGATAGAGAAGTGCAAATACTCCTCCCAGTTCATGCATATTCAGTGTTATCCTGGCCAGGTAGAGGCTTTGAGTATGAATGAACGAGAGCACCTTTATGTCACTGGATCCAATGACACTTGCCTTCTCTGGATTCTTTGTGCCCAAGTGGCTTGAACGCTGTCTTGGCAAGCAGGAAGGGCTGGTTGGTCTCCAGGCCCCTGCCCGGAGTGCAGAGGTGAAGAATGTTCTTTGAAGGCTCCTGTTGTGGCCACACCTTGGGTCTTTCTTGGGCTCTCAGAGCCTCCGCGGGAGGTCAGAGGTCATTTTTCCTCGTGGTGGCTGAGAGCAGAGTGCAGTGGCCCGTTTCCAGCTGCCTTTAGCTCTCCACTCACAGAGGCGCCACTGTTTCTCCCGTATTGCAGATGGACAGGTGGCCACCAGCTTCTCTTGGGGACACGTGTTACGAACCTGTCACTCCCTCACATATACCCTATTCAGAGAAGTCCATAGGGCTCGTAGCTCAGGAGACAGCCCTGGAGCGTCCCCCAGGCCAGTTGTGTGGGCAGATGGGGAGCGTGAGGGGCTGGCCTCTGACTGGGTCATCTTACTCATGGCACGCAGCCACAGCCTTGCTATCCTTGGCCTCTCCTCCTGCTGTCAAAAAGGGGGCCTCTGTGGGGTCATCTCCACCTCAGTACCCTCTGCCCCTTCAGAACCTACTGGAGTGAGGTGATAGACCCCCAAGAGGTGTTAGAGCCGCATTTCAGCACCCACAGTGTCTCTACGGGTCAGTAAGTGGAGGGAGGGAGCTGTTCCCTTCCTGTTTGCTAAGCAGGTGAGTCGGGTGAGGTTTCACGTGCACAGTACAGTGTCCATTTTGTTTGGCATTGAGAGGTCGCTCAACACCACTGATTTACAGCCGGGCGCAGTGGCTCACGCCTGTAATCCCAGCACTTTGGGAGGTCAAGGTGGGCAGATCACAAGGTCAGGAGATCATCCTGGCTAACATGGTGAAACCCTGTCTCTACTAAAAATACAAAAAATTAGCCGGGCGTGGTGGGGGGCACCTGTAGTCCCAGCTACTCAGGAGGCTGAGGCAGGAGAATGACGTGAACCTGGGAGGCGGAGCTTGCAGTGAGTGGAGATCGCGCCACTGCACTCCAGCCTGGGCAGCAGAGCGAGACTCCATCTCAAAAAAAAAAAAAAAAATTAACACCACTGATTTGTACAGTCACACACATGCCAGGGGCCCAGACTGCAGTTGTGCCTTGAAAGGCAGCATTTGTCCGTGGAATTGGAGAGAGACAGGGGCTGCTGCTTTCCAGAAGCACAAAGGACTGTCTGAACCTGTGTGGGGTCTTCTCCCTGGAGCTGTTTCATGCACAGACCCTGCACAGAGCAGGGAATCTCCAAGGTGGGAGCCAGGTGGGCACTTTTCTTTCTGCTGCCCCGTTTTCCCAGTAAATTAAAAAGAGAAGCAGCCAGGCCCAGTGGCTCACACCTGTAATCCCAGTATTTTGGGAGTCTGAGGTGGAAGGACCACTTGACGCCAGGAGTTCAAGACCAGCCTGGGCAAAGTAGTGAGACCCCTCATCTCTACAAAAGTTTTTTTCAAAAATTAGCCAGGCATGGGTTGGGGGGCTGAGATGGGAGAATTGCTTGAGCCTGGGAGGTCAAGGCTGCCTGAACTATGGTCACACCACTGCACTCCAGCCTGGGCAACATAGTGAGATCCTGTCTCAAAAAAAAAAAAAAAAAGAAAAGAAAAAAACACACCAATTGCACCATAAGACACTAGCATCCCCCTAGAGGAAAAGCCTTAGAAATTACCACTGAGAGGCCGGGCGCGGTGGCTCAAGCCTCTAATCCCAGCACTTTGGGAGGCCGAGACGGGCAGATCACGAGGTCAGGAGATCGAGACCATCCTGGCTAACACGGTGAAACCCCGTCTCTACTGAAAAAAAATACAAAAAAACTAGCCGGGCAAGGTGGCGGGCACCTGTAGTCCCAGCTACTCGGGAGGCTGAGGCAGGAGAATGGCGTAAACCTGGGAGGTGGAGCTTGCAGTGAGCCGAGATCCGGCCACTGCACTCCAGCCTGGGCGACAGAGCGAGACTCCGACTCAAAAAAAAAAAAAAAAAAAAAGAAATTACCATTGAGACTCTTCTTGATACTTGGAATTCCCTGAACTGTGCCTTTGTCTGACTTTGATCTCTTGGCTCCAAAGTCTTCAAAGCCATCCTTGACTTTTGCCTGAGATCCGAGTCCGCTGGGGCCTGGCCTCTGATTCTGATGGAGCCCATGCTTTCAGATGCGGAGAAACAAAAAATGTTACACTTTGGGTTTTGTTTTCCTTTCTCAGCAACTTGTGTTCAATTCAGTGACCAACTGCTTGGGGCCGCGCAAATTTCTGCACAGCGGGAAGCTCTACAAGGCCAAGAGCAACAAGGAACTGTATGGTTTCCTTTTCAACGACTTCCTCCTGCTGACTCAGATCACGAAGCCCTTGGGATCTTCTGGCACCGACAAAGTCTTCAGCCCCAAATCAAACCTGCAGTATAAAATGTACAAAACTGTAAGTTGGATTCCCGATTGCATTGTCAGGGTTGACGTGTTTGGGGAGGAAGAAGTTTCCAAAAAGGAGCTAGAGTTTTAGCGGGGTCTGGGGCCGTGGCGTGGAGTAGAAGGCTGGGAGTTGAACTGCAATTTAGGGTGTCCGGAGTGGACGATGATCCGTATCCCACCGCAGTTTCAGTGACACTCGGTGCCATCGGTGGAACATATATTGGCTGCCAAATGGCTCCTGTGGTCCCTGGGATGTGACAAAGGCATGCCTTAGCCTGTAGGAGCGAAATCTAGGGTACGGATGAGGCAGGTGTGAAAAAGCCTGGGAGAAGAGGTGCAAAACAGCACCCAGGGCCCACCGTCGCCTCCAAACAGTCCTAAGTCCCCGGCCAGACTTCTCCAGGTAGCTTGAAACATCCGAGGCCTCCCCTTTCTAGCACAGCCTCTCTAAACAGTTGATGAGTGGAGAATATCCCTCAGCTGTTTATATGGTCTGTTCATACGTGCATGGCTGTGTTTGTGTGTCTTCGTGTCACGGGACATTGTTTTTCTAAATTTGTCTCCATGGGGGCGTTTTTACAGAAGAATTTTCTCTAAAGCAGCAGTTAGCTTTATTTTGGGGGAAAAGAGAGCTATGTATTTATATAGTTACTAGAAACTTCATGTGAAAATCTTTGGAGGGAATTGCTTGATGTAAAGTGGATGAAGACTGCTGTTTAGGATACACCAGGAAAAGCGACACCAGCCAGATCTCATTCTGAAGGAGTTAAAACATACCTGCAAAATCGGGGGTGGGGGAGACCCATATCTATAATTTGTAATCTATGAAAGTTGGTACTAACACAAAATTATTATTCTGGGATTCTTTACTGGAAAACACACACGCCCTTGGTCTGGTTTACTGGAACACACCCAGAAACACACACACATGCTCAGTCGAGGTTACTGAAACACACGCATGGGCGTGCACACACGGCTGACTTGCAGTCTCATAAGCGTGCTCACACACTCACGGTTTACCAGAGCACGCAGACCCCCAGCCTCGCTTTGTAATGCCTTCGCGTTACTTTGCAGCCTATTTTCCTAAATGAGGTTCTAGTAAAATTACCCACTGACCCTTCTGGAGACGAGCCCATCTTCCACATCTCCCACATTGACCGCGTCTACACCCTCCGAGCAGAAAGCATAAATGAACGGTAAGACCTGCCACCTCCCCAGCATGGGCCCCAGGGGCTCCACGGCTCTAGCACACAAAAGGGACGTGTGATTAATCAGCAGGTGCCAATGTTTCCCAAGTGGCAATGCCATCACCCCTGGCTGGGGTTGGGGATGGGGCTATTACTTTTTTCTATAGTCTCTCAAAAATCTGACACATGGCATGCACTTTCCAAAATAACATGGATTGAAACTAATTTTGCTTGAGTTTTTTTGTTTGTTTGTTTTTTAAGGCAGAGTCTCACTCTGTCACTCAGGCTGGAGTGCAGTGGTGCGGTCACAGCTCACTGCAGCCTTGACCTCTTGGGCTCAAGTAATCCTCCCACCCTAGCCTCCCAGGTAGCTAGGACTACAGGCATGTGCTACCAAGCCTGGCTCGTCTTTTATTATTTTTTTTGTAGAGATGGGGTCTCACCATGTTGCCCAGGCTGGTCTTAAACTCCTGGGCTCAAGGGATCCACTCGCCTTGGCCTCCCAGAATGCCAGAATGCTGGGATTACAGGCATGAGCCACTGCACCTGGCAGTTTTTTTGTTTTGTTTTGTTTTTTTCAGAAATGTTTAGCATTCTTTGAGGTAAACGGAGCATCTCAAGTTTCCCCTGGCTTCCCAGGTGGCAGAAACCAATAGGAAAGCAATTTGGGGGTTAATAGGACCACCCAAACCCAAACCCCTCCTCACCTTGGCTCACTTAAATGGGCATTCTGGAGCCTAGGGCCATGGGTTTTTTGCTTCAATCTGTCTTCAAGACACTGCCCTGGAGCCAAGTGAAATCGATCATTTTCTGAAGGGTGAACTTGACACAAGGCCAGCATCATTCCAAAGAGCGTTTGCACCAAGCAAGAAAATTGGCTAAAGCTTTCGTGCATATGGTTCTCAGAAAAAATGAAGGCGAAAACCGCAGCCACAAATGCCTTCCCCCAGGGCATTTTGCTCTTTCTTGTGAAGTGGTTCCCAATCTGGGAAGTGGTTTTTGTTCTTTCTTTGCGTGACTTCGTAAGCAAGATCCTTCTGGCTTTGTTGGATTAGGAAAATATGTGCTGCTCTTCGGTAAGGAAGGAAAAGGAGTTGTGTCCCCATGTTGCCTCCAAGACAGCATCTATCACAGATTTTCTTCCCCGGGGACATGAACGCAGGTCTTGAGGACATCCATGGAAATGGCCCTCATGCCTTTCTTATTGATGGCAGGAATAAGTATTAGCATCATGTGACATAAAATCAGATTCTCTTTCCCAAGCCTTTGTTGTTAAAATCAAGTGAACAAAGAAAACGGAGTCCTGGCAACAGTGTTTGAACAGACCTGAAGCCTTTTTCCTGAGTTTCTGTTTGGCAACTTTCTGTCTTTTTCCGTCCAAGGACTGCCTGGGTGCAGAAAATCAAAGCTGCTTCTGAACTCTACATAGAGACTGAGAAAAAGAAGCGCGAGAAAGCGTACCTGGGTAATGCATGGCCCCGCGGGGCGTCCTGCACGCTGGGCAGGAGGGAGGGCCATTTGGCTGGGCTGAAAATCCTCAGAATAGAAGAGTCCTCTGGACCTAGAGGAGGGGCATGAGATGGGATGGAAGTGAGCTTGGGGTGGGATGCAGATGGGGAGGGAGGACAAATTCCAGGAGCAAGGAAGCAAGACTTCAAGGAGAGGAGGGGAGAATTACTTTTGAGTCGGGAGAGGTACATGAAATGCATTGTGAGGCTCACAGAGATGGGAACGGTGTGGCATGTTCAAATGAAGCATTTTGTGTTTTTCCTGCCGTCACAGTCCGTTCCCAAAGGGCAACAGGCATTGGAAGGTTGATGGTGAACGTGGTTGAAGGCATTGAGTTGAAACCCTGTCGGTCACATGGTAAGGCTCTGAGGCGCCCCCGCCTCCTGCCTTAGGGTTGGAAGCTGGGTCCGGGTTCCCCGCACCCCCACCTGAATGTAAATCAAATGTGCTATTTCCATACTCCCCAATCTCCTTCCAGAGTTGGTTTAACTAGCACTGATTTAAAACCTGGAGGTTTTGTGGGGTTTTTTTTCATCCTTTCTACCATTCTGTTTTTCCGAGGGATCTGAGCGGCTGCATTCACAGTGGATATGACACAAAATCAGACCAAAGTGAGGAGACAGGACGGGCCGAGTTTCAAAGCCCACTCAATTAATTATGTGTTCTTAGTTTAAGGATGAAGCTGACTTCTGGGAGTTTGTACCTGGATTCTCCATTTAATGCCACTTATTAAGCATAATAATTATTAAGAGAGGGGAGCGGCCAGGCACAGTGGCCTGGATTACACACCTGTAATCCCAGTGCTTTGGGAGGCCAAAGCAGGCGGATCACCTGAGGTCAGGAGTTTGAGACTAGCCTGGTCAACATGGTGAAACCCCGTTTCTACTAAAAATATAAAAAATTAGCCAGGAATGGTGGCAGGCACTTGTAATACCAGCTATTTGGGAGGCTGAGGCAGGAGAATCACTTGAGCCCAGGAGGTGGAGGTTGCAGTGAGCTGAGATCGTACCACTGCCCTCCAGCCTGGGCAACAGAGCAAGACTCCATCAGGAAAAAAAAAAAAAAGAGTGGGGATCAAAATAAGGGGTGAGTTCTACCTGATGAAGGCTTTTGTTCCCTTCAGGAAAGAGCAACCCCTACTGCGAGGTGACCATGGGTTCCCAGTGCCACATCACCAAGACGATCCAGGACACTCTGAACCCCAAGTGGAATTCCAACTGCCAGTTCTTCATCCGAGACCTGGAGCAGGAAGTCCTCTGCATCACTGTGTTCGAGAGGGACCAGTTCTCACCAGATGGTGAGTGGAACGCGGCCCCGTGGTTACACCTCCTTCCCTGGCACTCGTTTGCGTGGGTTAATGTTTTCTTACCTGGAGACTTGGTGCCAGGATTCCTTGGGCTTCCCTCCCGAGAGATGAGGCTGGCTGGCACAAGATGAGGCTCTGTCTCCCCTGGAGGAGTCTTCTGGAGGTGTCTCACTGCAAGTGGACAGAGCATGCTTGGTCTAGAATTGTGCCAGCTGCCCTGGGCAAACACGACCATCTTCTGCTTTCCAAAGCAGGTGACTGTGGAGAGGGGTATATTTAAGAGCCTCAGCACAGTTCTTCAGTCCTTGGCAAAAAGCCATGCTGGCAATGGATGAAACTGGCCAATGGAACAAGGATGTTAGCCCAGCACAGGAGCCGCAGAATCGGCCAGGTCCCTTTGGGTGGCATTTTTGTGGCAGTTATTAAGTAGGCAAAGGGATGCAGTCACGTTGGATGAATCATTTCTTCCGCCAGCCTTCTGTTCCTGCTTCGGTCTGGAAAAGAATAGTCTCGGCCCAATGATTCCAAGAAACCACCTGTCTCTCCCTCAACCCAGTAAAAATCACCGGTGGCCATGGTGATGCGGGCCTGGAATCCCAACACTTTAGGAGGCTGAGGCAGGAGGATCGCTTAAGCCCAGGAGTCCGAGACCAGCCTGGCCAACATAATGGGACCTAGTCTCTACAAAAAAATACAAAACTTAGCCAGGCATAGTGGCACGCGCCTGTAGTTCCAGCTACTTGGGAGGCTGAGGCAGGAGGACTGCTTGAGACTGGGAGGTTGAGGCTTCAGTGAGCCGTGATGGTGCCACTACACTCCAGCCTGGGTGACAGGGCAAGACCCCATCTCCAAAAAAAAAATCACAGAATAAGTTAAAAGATTATATGCTCAACTTAATTATAACCAAAGGAGTGAGGGTCGAATACTCTCATTATCTATACAAGGTTTAAATGGCTCCATAGGGCCTTCATCTTTTAGTACTTTTTATATGAATTATCTCATTGTGAGTTAGGTACTCGTTGTGGTAGCTGGTTAAATGTCTGAGTGCGACTGGAACAGTTTGCCTCCCAAGTCTGGGCTCTTAACCACTATGTGCACTGTCAACTTCTAATTCTTTTTTCTTTTTATTTTTTTACATTTTTTTTTTTTCTTGAGACAGGGTCTCACTCTGTCACTCAGGCTGGAGCACAGTGGTGCAATCACAGCTCACTGCAGCCTCTACCTGCCAGGCTCAAGCAATCCTCCTGCCTCAGCCTCCTAAGTAGCTGGGATGACAGGCATGAACCACCATGCTAGGCTCATTTTTAAAATGTTTTTGTAGAGACAGGGTCTCACTCTGTTGCCCAGGCTGGTGTCAAACTCCTGGACTCAAGTGATCCTCCTGCCTTGGCCTCCCAAAGTGCTGGGATTACAGATGCGAGCCACTGTGCCCGGCCACCTTCTAATTCTGAGAGATAAAGATTGGGGTTGGGTTTGTTTTTTTAAAATAATGAAATACCATGACACATTGGCAACTCTGCCGGGGAGTGAGTTGGAAATCCTAGTGTTGGTTTACATCGGAATGTAACAGTTCATCGGGGGGTCCCCAATATGCCAGACATGTGCCTCGAAGACAGGGAATGGGCCCTCTTAGCAGGGTCTGTTTGTTCTCTTTTCAGATTTTTTGGGTCGGACGGAGATCCGTGTGGCGGACATCAAAAAGGACCAGGGCTCCAAGGGTCCAGTTACGAAGTGTCTTCTGCTGCACGAAGTCCCCACGGGAGAGATCGTGGTCCGCTTGGACCTGCAGTTGTTTGATGAGCCGTAGGCAGCGGGCTCAGGGTGTGCTCAGCAGGGTCCCAGCCCACGGCCGCACATGCTGTCTGGAAATTGTGTTCCTTTTCTAAGAAACCACCATTTGGTGTTCAGTCACAGGGATATGGGATGGCAAAGACAGGCCCCTCAGAGCTTCTAGGAATCATTCTCGACAATCCTCCCTGCCCCGAAACAATTTCCTTTTTCATGAAACAAAGCTCTGTTTTCCTTTGTCCTCACTACAGGTCTCATTATGGCTTCTAGGGTCGCTGAAATCCCATAACCCTCAACAGGGTGCAGTTGGGAGTCTAGCGCCTTCCCGGGCTTGAAGAATGGGTCTGGTTACTATAAAATAGATTTATAAATGCAATGTCTATATTTTTGGAGAACTCATTTAACCCTCCTATTTCTTACATCCACCAGGCCCCCAGTAGACTCCTTGGCTTACAATGCCCAGTCGTTGGTGTGCGTTCAGAAACGATGATGATGGTCCTGTCGTTGCTTCAGAATCCCATCTCCCCCGCAGGGAAATGCTGCCTGGAGCTGATCACTCGGTGAGACGGTCTGATCAGGCCCTGGCTTAGCTCTTTGAAGAGCTGGTCTATGGAAGGTTCCAGCATGTGCACCGTTATTGCCGTTCCTTCCCCCTCCAGGCCTTGTATTAATATATGTCAATGAAAACACACCGGCGTATTGTTGCGTGGATTCAGTTCTGATTTCCGGCATGCTTGGAATATGGTCACAGAAAGCCATTATCTAGAAAGTCACCCGTCTGCTGGATCAGATCACTGCAGGTCACTGGAAAGGCAACCTGACAATGTTGGGTCACTGGGTCTCGATTGGCAGCCATGGTGGAAAAAATCTCTTTTGGCTCAGAGGCCTTGTGATATTTCACGGCAGCAGTAGTTAGTTGCTGGTGCCCTGTTCTGTGCTTGGATGTGCTGAATCCTGATTGTTGTAGGAAATTTCAACAACTGTCTTTGGTACATTCCCCGAAAAGCCACGTCCTAGATCCCCAAAAGTGAAAAGGAAAAATGTCAAGCTGGAGGCTGGGAAAGAAAATGAAGACAGTCCATTACGTGGTGGGTGAAAGACCCTAGGAGCATGCAAGCCCCGCACATCCTGGGCCAAAGACCTAAGACACTTTCCCACCCTCCACCGCACCCACCCCAACCTCACAGTAATGTGCTTGTTCCAAGAGTCAGGACTGTATGACCATGTGTCAAGCTGTTTGGTTTGAGTTCTTTAATTTTTTTTTTTTTCCCCTTAAATGCCAGGAGATAGTCTGGTTAGTTAGATAGTAACTTGATTTGCTAATGAAAAGTGGGGGCCGTATTTTGTTCGCATGTTAATATTCTCATAATCCCAGTTTGTTGTGGTCATGAAATGTCCTTTGCATGTTCTGTTGGTACCGGAGTCTAGCTTTCCTGTACTAGATGGTGTTCTCTTTGATTGTAGGTCCTTAGACTTTAATTAGGGTTATAAAAGCGCTTTCTAAATAATAGCATCAGCTTTGTGGCGGAGTACCCCCTTTGCTGGGAACTGAATGTGTAGTGTTATAATTTCCCATGAGAGCCCGGTCATACTTCAAGCAATTTTTTTTAAAAGTGTGTGTTGGAAAGGACAACAAAGTTTACATTTCATACTTTTAAGAAATACTTTATTATTTATTTATTGAAGATAGTGTAGAATTTTGTATCAAGAACAACAGACATAAGTATTTTTTGAAACAAGCAAATATACCCTGTAGTTAGAAACTTTCAACTGAACGTGTTAGAGACCAAGTTTAACTTCAGGCATGCATTTGTTTACCATTTCCCAGCAGAAAACATGGTTAAAAAACTTTAAGTTTATATTTTTTGATGTTGTTAAGAAACTTTTAAATTAAATCTATAAATAGACATGCAACTTATGCTTTCCTATTTCTATAACCAATACCGTTTGTTCAGTGTGTTTATGAAAGACACGTTACCATGGTAGAAAAAAAGTATTCCATGTGTAAATGGTGTAGTGTGGGTCACCATTCCAATCTCTTTTTGTTTTCTGTCCTGTCTTTCCTTCATTGACTTTATTTGCGTGTTAATGTTGGACATCATTGTTCATGTAGGTAGCGTATGGTATGCACAATGACAAACAATCGTTTGAGGTCCCAGGTCACCCACTCATAGTGTCCTATTATTGGAATTAATGTAGCATGAGAAAGCAATATGTGACTGTTTTTCCTCAAGTGACTCTGTTGAACATCCTTGAGATGCTCCTGCTGTGTAGCAAGTTCTGGATTAGTGTCCTTGTATTTCCTGGTGTAATTTGTAACGTAACTGATCGTCCTTATGGAGGAGTCGGGCTGGCCCTCGGATCCAGCTGTGATTCATGAGTTGTGTCAAGGGGATTGAGGAACAGGGCTGATGCATGGAGTCTCAAACCCTTGGGCCTCTCTGTTCCTTCACCTCTATTGACCATCTGGGCTATATTTCAAAGAAATTATATGCTCCTTGCCAACAAGGGGTCTGTCTCCGAGCTCTTCCTTTTCTACATATAGGAGTTCTGTAGGCCACTGCATCCTGGCATCCTGATCTCAGCCTTTTACACACCCCTGCAAGCGTTCCTCTGCTCTGAGCCACACTGCTAGCTCCTCCTGCACACTCTGATCTCCTTTAGTCCAAGAAGGGGCTGTCCTGGTCATAGGGTTACGCTGTAACCCTCAGTCATCCCTGAGAACTGAACTATCCGGGGACCTCTTGGGCTGAGCCTTCTTCATACAGCAGTTCTCTAGAAGGGAGAGTCCACATCCTGGTCCCTCTGGGACAGGGCCTCTCTGGCTGCTGGCATCATGCTGGCAGGTAGACGGACAGCATCGTCTCCTGGAACCAGGTTTGCTGGGACCGTGAGAGCCTGAAGATGTGGCTCATTCAGATCCAGGCCTGAACTAATCTGGAAGGAGGGACCTTTCTAGGTGCAGGTCACCAGGAATGCTTGAGGAACTAGAGCCAGACTTCCTTGTTTGTTTGGATAATGTGTCTCTGTCCTCTGATAGCAGAGGAAAGGGCTCTGCTCTCAAAGAACATTCATGTAAGAGGAGGCATTTTTTCTTCTTTGCTTTTTTTTAACAACCTAAAGACCTAAGTGTATGAAAGTAACTGATTTCATCTGGTCGAGTAGCCCTGAAGTTAACTGGGGAAAAAAAAAATCCCATCAGAAAATGAGTAAATTGACCACCCACATTATATCTTATCTCGGTGACCTGGTACCAAAGCTCAGGTGTCCTCCGGGGTGTATTCCGGGGTGGCAGAGGGATTCGGTGCTAGCACCAGCGGGGAAGGACACTTGCAGGTCTGCCTTCCAAGGCTGAGCAGGCCGGCTGTCTCTCCAGGAACTGGCTAGGACAAGTGTAAAGCCGCTGACCACACAGAACAAGGATGTTCTAGAATCTGATGGGGCTCAAGATGAAGGCAGAAATGGACAAGGCACTTCTGGCTTTCCTGGAAAGGCGGAGCTGTTGGAATATATTTTAGAGTAGGCCAGTACCTGTATAAGCAGAAAAAGACTTCTCTATCTCTACTCCAAGCTGTTTTTCTTCCAGTTGATTGAGGCTTTTTGATTGATAAGAAGAAAATGTGTTTTGTATGTGTAACAACTTTAAGAATTTCCATTGGAAACAGAAAATATGATTTGATTTGATTTCTAAATTCTCCCTTCCTTTTCAAGGTTAGCGATATGCTTTATAGCAGGCACTAACACTTTTACATGAATATCTGGTGTGCTTTGGACATAACAGGGTCATTTCGGGCTTGAAGTGAGTGCGCAATTAGCAGTGGGTCTGTTTGATTCAGATACACTTGTTTACAAGTTTAGAGCATCGTATGCCAGAAAGTGAGATAAAAACAAAGGCACCTGGATGGCTTTGTTTTGCTTTTAGATAAAAGAGCTTTAGCTCACACCAGGCAGAAGCATAACCGGAGGCCCAGAAACCAGTGGCATGATGAAGCCCTCAGTGTAGTCTGAGCCACCATAAGAGGCATTAGGGAAAACTAACACCTCCTTCTCTTTGTACCATGGGGTGCTGACATGCCTGCTAGAGACTTCCCCTTACTTCCAGGAATGGCCCAGGGGCTGCTTAGTATATTGTTAGAATGTTCATTCTCCTTCTTTTCCCTGGAGTGGACCAGTGAGACCAAATGCTTGTGTTTCTCTATGTTTTCAGTTCATTTGTTCAAATGACACAGAAGATGAATCCATTTCTGGGAAGGCTGAGCTCAGATGAGGATTTTTAGGCCAGCCTACATTCTGGGGCAGATCTCAGGGACAGAAACAGGCTTGTATTAAATATAAGTGGCAGGCGCTTCCCTAGAACAGCCTTAACCTGCACGAGTGAGGGAGGCTCAGGAATTCCCATGACATTGATCTAGCAGCTTCCTGCACGTAGACACTCAGTTCCTTTTAGGGACGTTCAACGCTTGATCAAATGGGGGCATTTTCTTTCTTTCTTTCTTTTCCCAACTACAGTGTAATTGCCTACCTGCCCGGGCCCCTTCTAGAGGAAGGTGGGCTTTCCTTGTCCATGAGTGCCAGGAGGCTGCACTCATGAGGTGATATTGTAAAGCAGCAGAAAGACTGAGGGTGCAAAGAAACCACAGCTGCCATTCACAGGGCAGCTTCCTCCAGCTCTTCTGCCCAGTGACCTTACAGGCTTACAAGGAGCCTGATGAGAGCTGTCCTGGGGGCCCAGGGATGCATTCCCTGCAACTTCCTCCTGTGGGACCTCCAGGTCAGCTCATTCCAGGAGAAGCAGTCTTAGGCCCGTTTGTATCCCCTGATACTCCCACGTGCCCGCCAGCCCGGTTTCTGATGAAGATGTGGCTCAGTCCCTGCTTCTCCTTGTTGCAGTGACTTGTACTTCATGTGCAGGGCCCGACTTCTAGAGGGAATGTTTCCCTTGAGCCCTTGGATATTTTTATTCTATTTTGAATGGTTCTGATCAATGAATGTTGCTTTGTGCGGGGTTCTTCAGAGAAGTAATGCAAACCGGCCAGGTGCGGTAGCTCACGCCTGTAATCCCAACACTTTGGGGGGCCAAGGCAGGTGGATCACCTGAGGTCAGGAGTTCGAGACCAGCCTGGCCGACATGGTGAAACCCTGTCTCTACTAAAAATACAAAAATTAGCCAGGGGTGGTAGTGCACACCTGTAATCCCAGCTATAATCCCAGCTACTCAGGAGGCTGAGGCAGGAGAATCACTTGAACCTGGGAGGCGGAGGTTACAGTGAGCCAAGATCACACCATTGCACTCCAGCCTGGGTAAGAGAGTGACAGTCCTTCTCAAAACAAACAAACAAATAAACAAAAAGAGCTAATGTAGACCTCTTCTGGTTAGACCTGACACGGAGGAAGTAATTGGCTGGTCAACTTAGTGGCACCCCACAGCTTCCTCTGGATCCTGCTTCTCTGTACTTGGAATGCAGTTGTTTATTTGAGCTAGAAGATAGGAAAGTTCTAGAATTCCTGTTTCCTCACCCTGCACTGTATCAGATCCAGGATATGTCTGCAGGTCATCAGGATCAACTAAGATACATAACCTTATGTCTGTAGGAGCCAGAAAAAAAAGAAATCTATTCCTGATAGGCATGGAAACTTAGTCCAAGTGAAAGAAGATATCTAACAGCTGTCTGTCTTGGGAGCATTAAAACCCAGACACCAGCACACTAGACAGTGCATCTCTGGGTTGTGATCTCTCAGAAACATCTTAGTAGTTAATGCACTGTTCATTTAGGGAGTCCCCATCCTGGTCCAGGTCACCCTCCTAGAAGCTGGGAGGCAGCTCGGACGGGGCCTGCCTTGGTGGCATTCAAGCAAGCTTAATTGGATTAGGTTGGTGTAAAAGTGATTGCGGTTTTTGCCATTGCTTTTAATGGCAAACTAACTTTAAGTCATTAAAATAAGACCCAACGCTTATAAAAAAAAGTTCGGCCCGGCACGGTGGCTCACGCCTGTAATCCCAGCACTTTGGGAGGCCAAGGCGGGTGGTTCACAAGGTCAGGAGATCGAGACCATCCTGGCTAACACAGTGAAACCCCATCTCTACTAAAGAATACAAAAAATTAGCCAGGCGTAGTGGCGAGTGCCTATAGTCCTAGCTACTCGGGAGGCTGAGGCAGGAGAATGGCATGAATCCAGGAGGCAGAGGTTGCATTGAGCCGAGATTGTGCCACTGCACTCCAGCCTGGGTGACAGAGCAAGACTCCGTCTCAAAAAAAAAAAAAAAAAAAAAGTTCATATCCACCTCCCAATAACTTCTTTAGTTCCATGCAGCCTCAATCAGTTCCTCCATTCAAAGGAACCCTCTTTACCCTGGCCCTGGGGGAACCAGATTACACCCACATAATAATGTTTTTGACATTATGTGTGCTTGTCAGATTTCAGGGTCGGTTTCCCCTTACTGGATGTCAGGGGTGTTTTGTGAGTTGTGTTTTAATAGGATTCTGTTCTATTTTCTATACCAGGCTATATTACTACTATCATCTGCCTAGTATGAATATTTTAGTATTCAAAGCCCACCAAATAAAGCTGTGTTCAGAAGTGGACTTATTTGGTCAGCCTTGAAAAAAAAAAAGAAAAATCAGCGTTTCTCTGATATTTCCTGAGGATCAACCAGAAACTAAGGCTTCTTTTTAGGCAGTGGTAAGAATGCATATTTTCTTCTTCCAGAAGCTCTGGTTTGATGCTTTTATCTTTTGAAAGAATAACATTCCTGTGCAACTCTGCTTCTCTTCGCCTTTGCATTTCTCTTTTTTAACTCAAATCTCTTATTTCCTGCCGTTCCTGTATCTAAACAGAGTGGGGGCCTGGGGCAGACAGGAACCAAAGAAAGGGTGTGGTGGCTTTGTAGCGCTGGGTGAGCAGTAGCCGCTGCCGTTCTGTGCACTGTCACTGGCGGGGGTGGAGGGTCTCCCTGTAGGAGGAGGAAATTCGCTGTTTTCACTGGCGGATTTCAAGGTGCCGGCTCCACCTACCGCAGCTGCTGGGCATCGCTCTTGTGTAGATCGCAGGAGGAGTTGCTGGTGATGTGAGGTGTAGGGGAAGACGGGAACACGGACTCAGAGCTAGGAATGTGGGCCTGGCAGAGACTGAAGGCTGGGTGGGAAGGAAGCTCGCGGCGATCCTGGGGTTCGAGCCTAACGCACCAGGGGTCTCCAGTGAGACCTTGCTCTTCCCTGCTGCTGAGGCTGGGGCTGCACGGAGGTCCTCAGCCTTCCCACCCTTTCTGCATCTGCTTTAGTGTCTGTCGTCTGGGTGGACTACAGGGCAGGTGACCTGGAGGAGGCCCTGCTTCCCGGCAAGCGTTCTGGGAGTTACAGTGTGCTCTACTGGGATTGGATTACAGAGTCTCTGCTTGCAGACTTAGACTGCTGGAACTTTAGGTGGAAGGGAATTTTTGTTGGTGGGACGCAGCAGCTCAGTGCGTGGTGTGTGCACGCGTGCTTGTGTGTGCATTGTGTGTCCGTGTATGTGTGTGTGCGTGTTTGTGTACGTGTGTTTGTGTGTGCAGGCATGTGTTTGTGTGCGTGTGTGTGCATGGGTGTGCACGCCCGTGTATGTGTGTGTGTGCATGGGTGTGCACGCCCGTGTATGTGTGTGTGCGCCCGTGTTTGTGTGCGTGTGCACGTGTATGTGTGCGTGTGTTTGTATGTGCGTGCATGTGTGCGTGTGTGTGTGTGCGTGTGTGTGCACGTGTATGTGTGCGTGTGTTTGTATGTGCGTGCATGTGTGCGTGTGTGTGTATGTGTGTGTGTGTGCACGCGTGTGTGTGTGTGCCTACCCACACTTGAGGGGGATGCATGGCTCTGTGGCTTGGAGAGGGAAACAGGAAACACGTTACTCCACTGTCCTGTCGTCCTGGACAGGACTAGCCGCGTGGTTGGTGGACAGAGTGCAAAATGAAAATGCGAGGCCCCTTGTTCAGGTGATGAAGCATTTCTAGACAGTGACAGGAGAGCATTAAGCCGCTCAGGTCCCTTCTGAGTGCATGGCCCTGTGTGGCTGCCAGGCGGCACACCCACGAGGCTGGCCCTGACCACACTGTTCTGGGCTGGCTCCTGAAGCAGATGGGCTCTGTCTCAGGTCTTCTCACTTAAAAAGGTCTCCCAGCAGGCTGTGGCAAGCTGGGCGGATATACTTTTCTAAATGCCTGCATTTATTTCCTAAAAGCACAAATGGCCTGGACTAGCTAGAGGGTGTGGAACTGAGCCCCTAGTTCACAGCTGCACCCCAAGGCTGGAGAGGGGTTGCCGGTGGTGGCAGGAGCTCTGGGTTCCCGGTTCAGGATGGGCCACAGGGCATCAAGCAGCTGTGGGCCTTTACCATTGAGCTCACTATATCCTCTGGCCTTGGTCAGCCACCGGGAGCTTTTCTCCCCTTTCCTGGGAGAACAGCAAGCCTTTTCCAACCTTCTGCCTTCAAAGAGAAGCAGGGTCATAGACGTGCTCAGTGTCCCTTCCCCAGTGGCTGGACACTTGCTCCTCCAGCCTTCACCCACTGGAGAGAAGGGGAGTCTGCAACGCCAGCGCCTCCCTGCCCAGCTGGACCACATCATCTGGTCTGCAGGTGTCTGGGAGGAACCTGCTTCGGAGAGGCTGTGACTTCCCAGCTAGACTCTCCCCTTAGGATCCCTTGTGTGGCTTTTAAGTAGGGGATGGATGGTAGGAGACAAAAGAACCCTCTGTGTAAGTAGCCTCAAGTTCTAGAAGACTGTGGCCCCAGGAGGCAGCTGAGCATTGAGCTGGGCTTCCTGTTGTCGCTTTCTTTCACGAGCTTTTACTTTTCCTGGGCTGGACACTCCAAAATGTTTGCAGTTCCATTTCCCCTTCTCCACACACATTGAGCAATAATCCTCGCTATGTTCTCTGATTCTGTCTGGGATTATATTTGTTAAGTAAAAATGTTGACAGAAAGTTGAACAGAAATTGCAAACTCATCTCACTTGGATTTGATTGAGTCACCTTGAATGACATAACAAATTATAGCTTTGTTTTCGTGCGTCATGCAGTCTTCCAGCCACGGGAAGTTCTGCAAGCGTTCTTTCTCCAGGGGCATTTCATTAATAGCATGTCAGAATTAGTTTTAATGAACATTTGAGGTACAATTCTATAAATCAACATCCTTAAAATGTCATCTGCTAAACATTCACTGTGACAGAAAGTAGATATTTTAGCAAGATCTATGTTAATGCTACTTAATTTTAGACATGCATTTAAAGCATACACGGCCAATAGCCCAAGTATCTTTGAACTGTGAAATCAACCTCAGATCTTGTCTGCTGTAGCCCCGCAAGCCGGAGTCTGTGCTCTCCATGGCCCCTTCTTATCCCTTGGTGGCCCTGCATAGATAGGGGAGTTGGCCCCTGCCCACCCCATGTTGTATTGCCTTAGCTCCAGCAGCTTTGTACCGTCACACGTGTAAGTGGTGAACTTACGTGTAAATACATGTGTACAGATGAGAAACTGCAACAAAAATGTCCCGTGGATGATACCAGTTTTCTACATTCTGTGCTGTTTCCAGCTAAGAAAAATGCGAACTCCCACTACATAAAGGGAAAAGGTTGTATTCATTTCATGTTCATCATGAAATCTCTGCTGTGTGTTTACGGAATGGCCATGACTAAATGTATATATGGTATGTAAGAGGCTATGCTGTTAAATGTTGCATAAACTAACACAGATTCTGTAGTCAAAAATATTTAACTTGTTATTGTAAAATGTGATTTGTCATTGAGAGATTATTTTTCTGTATGTATATGAGAGTATTTTAGGAATCTAATTTAAGTGCATAAAACTATAGAAAAAAATTTTAAACCTATTCCAAGAGTAGAAAATGCTTAATCAGATTACTTGGGTTCAACTCAACTAAATTTATATTAAAAAAAAAAATCCAAGTTGTATATGTTAGAAATCAAAGGAGTCATTTTTTTTCCTGCCTGGAGGAAATATGAAAAATTTCAGTGTAATGGGTGGTGGTGTGATCAAATGAAAAGTATCCTATAGCCATGATCTCGCATGGGACCTTGGTGTTGCATTAAAAATGGATTTTTGCAGATCACATATCCGAGAGGGTACTTGTGTCAGGAAGGATGAGAGGATCGGGAGCCTGTTTTTCACCAGATCCATGTGCCACGCAGGCTTCCTTGGGTTCTAGTGGGCTTGTTAGGGATCTGGGGCTGACGCAGCTATCCCACTAGAGAGCCTACTCTGACTTCGAGGTCACCTTTTCTACTTCTCTATCTGGATTGATTCAGTTTATCCCTAATTAGCGTTTGTGTTTTCCATGAAATTTCCTGATGCATCCTCACTGTCTTCAACTGTTGCACAGCCAGGTGGGTGGATGGATGGTTTAGGGTTTCTGGGTTAAGCCATTTTGGGGCAGACTTCTGGATGCCCATGTTCCCATGGAGACCCCAGGGGAAAGACACCTTCCTCCCCTCTCCATTCCCAGAAAAGGATCAGGAGTCCAGGCTGCTTCTGGGGCGCAGACTTTCTGTACTTGGCCACCAGAAGTGCTCCTTAGGCCACCCAAGGTGGGTTCCATGAAACTCAATGTCTAAACCCCTGAGAGAGGCATTCAGAAGTGATTTCAGGAGGGGGCAACCCCAGGAGTCCAGCCTCCCCTGGCAGCCTGGAAATACTGCAGTAACGAAAAGAGCTGGTTTCTGGTGATCTGAACGCATTGTACTTGGGGGTGACACTGCTGGTGGAAGGTTGAGGGTCTGTGGTCTGAAAAGACATCTGAAGAATGTGTTAGGTTTTCAACATTTCTTTCAACAGGCTGTGTGCATCTTAATGCTGCCAACCAGCAACTGGAGCCCCTTTCCTGAGAGGCCCGAACCGGTAAAGCTCCTGACTTCAGGAGTATGGGAAGCCATGATTTCTGGAAGCTTCCTGGAATCTATTGAGGTGTATGAATAATCTGCAAATCACTTAGAGGTACTGTCCATGTGGTCCATAACTGGCTTTATTCCCAAAGATGGAGCTGTTTAGAGGTTTCTTTGTTCAGGCACAGCCTTGGAAGGCCACCTAAGGCCTGCCAGCAGAGGAGATGAGTTCTGGTTCACTCACCCCAAACAGGCCCTGACTCTCCTTCCTTAGAACGATGCCCTCTGGCTGGGGTGGCAAGAAGGCTGTGAGTGGGAACAAGTCAGCCAGTCAACTGTCCCTTGGGCCCTGGTTGTTTCAAAAAAAGTCTGGGGACAAGAAAAGCTAGAACATGGGGCCCTCCCTTCCCAGGAGTGCTAGCGAACCCTCCCAGATAGCCTTTGCCTGTTTGGAAAAGAATGTAATCCATCAGAATGTGAGCTCCTTGTGCTTCCAGTGACAAGTGGGCCACAGTGCTGGTGGCAAGTTGCTCCCCTCACAGCCCTGCCCAGGGGTAGGACCAGGCCTGCCCCTTGATGGATGTGTTGTTGATTGTAATATACTTCTGTTGCCAAATAATGGTACTGTTTAATTTTCCATAAAAAAGAGACTATATTGTCTGATATGTAATGTTAATGGAATTCTAAGAATTACTAGACACTATTATAAATTGTAGACTTATGTATTTGTCTAAGGGTTTGATGAAGCAGGGCCAAAACACTGTTTCTTCTTTTTTGTTTGGAAGAAGCTGAGGTTTGTTTTTGCTGTTTGAGTGTTCCTTTGGCAACTTATGTGTGAAATGTTAAATTTTATCCATTCAGATGATGGTAACTGAGACCTTTCTTTAAACCAGTAGCAACATCAGTACAAATTGCTGTTCCTGTGTATCTTGAACCTAAAAAGAACAATCTCTTCAAAAAAACAAAAACAAAAAACAACTCTTTGGTCATTTTGACCTGTGTGGTTTAAATTCAAATAGTTCATGAATAAAATGAGAAAAGTCAATCTGTTATAGTGGATTATTTTGGGTTCTTTCTGCTTCACTCTTTTCTGAGAGCACAGGAAGCTAATAGCCCTGCAAATGGTGTCTCTTCCTCTTCCCACAGATAAGGTTGTAGCTGTGCAAGGAAAATTGTGCAGAAATCAACCTAGAAAACAAAACCAACCCACAACCCTTTCAACTCTCCTATGGCTGTAGATAAATGTTAGCTAACACCAAGCAGAAATAGATTTCTCTGTACAAAGTCTTTGTGAGAATAGGAGAAGTTCTGTGTTGTACAGCGTAAGAAATTCTGTGACTGGGGTTGAGCGGGCGGTGCAAAAAGCTGATTGTCTTATAAAGACACTCAGAAGGGTCACTGAATTTCCAGGAAGAAGTTTCTAACACACGTAACTCCACGTGTTCAGAACCTGGGTGATCTGTAATTCTGAGTTCTATAAAACCCAACACTGAATTTTATTAGATTGCTTCCTCCTGTTCTGGTTTTAAGGCCATTCCTACCTATTTCATCACTGATTTAACTGACTATAAATGAGTCCTTTACATTCTCTAGCTGGCTGGGACACTGGTTGAATTGTTATATAGCACAGCTTTTAAAAGTTGACCTACAGCAGTATGTCTTTGCCTTTTTTTTTTTTTTTTTTGAGACGGAGTCTCGCTCTGTCGCCCAGGCTGGAGTGCAGTGGCCGGATCTCAGCTCACTGCAAGCTCCGCCTCCCGGGTTCACGCCATTCTCCTGCCTCAGCCTCCCAAGTAGCTGGGACTACAGGCGCCCGCCACCTCGCCCGGCTAGTTTTTTGTACTTTTTTTTAGTAGAGACGGGGCTTCACCGTATTAACCAGGATGGTCTCGATCTCCTGACCTCGTGATCCGCCCGTCTCGGCCTCCCAAAGTGCTGGGATTACAGGCTTGAGCCACCGCGCCCGGCCGTCTTTGCCTTTTTAAAACTAGTATACCCCATGTTTGAAAAACATAAAAATCTTATGCCCTTTTCTTGGTTGTTATTAGAAGTTTTAAAATAAGTTAAGGCTGGACATGGTGGCTCACACCCGTAATCCCAGTGCTCTGGGAGGCTGAGGTGAGGATTGCTTGCATCCAGAAGTTCAAGACCAGCCTGAGCAACATAGTGAGACCTTGTCTCTACAAAAAATAAAAAACTAGCCAGGCATGGTGGCCCATGCTCATGGTCCCAGGTATTAGGGACGCTGAGGCAGGAGGATCTCTTGAGTCCAGGAGGTCAAGGCTGCAGTTGAGCCATGATCAGGCCACGGCACTCCAGTCTGGGTGACAGAGTGAGACCCTGTTTTAAAAATAAAAGTTAAATGCCATTAAAAACAAATGCAATAATTAACTTTCCCAGACTATACCTAGTTCGCTCCAAGTCTGATGAGGGCCCCCTCACAGAGCCCAGAGTGGATGGAATCACTGGTAGAAAACATGTAATTAATACCTATTTAACCATGATTAGTAGCCAGCATAATCAAAGGAATACTTTATTCTCAAATATTTAGTTTTTCTTCTCATTACAGAAGTAATACTTATTAATGCAGAAAATTCAGCAAGGAAAGAAAAACACAAAGGAAATAAAATCACTTAATGGAGATGTTCTACACAAAAATAAAGGTTAAGTTTTGATGCACTTCACTTCTGTATTTTTTCTGTGTGCGTTTTAAATACTCTTGTACTATCTATTTATGAGACGGAGTCTCGCTTTTGTCACCCTGGCGGCACTTGGCCTCTTGTACTATTTAATAGCTAATATGCATCGGAAACATCCGATACACAAGGTACTGCAAAACTTTCACCTCGATTTAAAGAAAATATTGTGAAGAAAATCATTGTAGGCTGGGTGTGGTGGCTCACTCCCAGCGCTTTGGGAGGCCGAGGCCAGTGATGGCTTGAGCCCAGGAGTTTAAAGCCAGCCTGAGCATCATGGCAAGACCCTGTCTCTACTATAAATACGAAAACTAGCAGGGTGTGGTCACACCGCCTGTAGTTTCAGCTACTTGGGAGGCTAAGGCGGGAGGATGGCTTGAGCCCAGGAAGTTGAGGCTGCAGTGAGCCATGGTCATGCCGCTGCACTCCAGCCTCAGTGATGGTGTGAGACTGTCTCAAAAAACAAATCATGGTACACAGATCTCTGGGTTCTCTCTAGTGACCTTGTAAGGCAACATATGAAGCGCCTCATCATTCCCCGAGATTGTATGTGCTTGATCAACAGGAAGGTTGCTGAGTTTGACTTTGAAGGATCTGGGTATCAGCAGCACGAGGCTCCGGCAAAGACAGTTTGTCCATTGGCAATCACGTGTCTGTAGAGCTGTGATTGTGTGTATGACGCCACCTTGTGCAGAGCAGGCCTCACTGCATGTAGGAGGCAGGCAGTGAGCTGGGGAGCCAGGGGGAACCTGGAACGTGGTCGTGGTTAGGTTGCAAACTCAGCTGCAGAAGACAGAGCTCAATATCCCGTGGCTTTGAAGAGAGGTCTATTTCTTCATCGTGTTTAACAGCCCAGGGGCAGCGGAAAGGCCTGGCAGGGTGGCTGTGCCCTTGGCATCACTTGCCATCTTGTCTGCATCTAGCCAGAGGGATGGACTAAGGATTGCTCAAGAGGGCAGTCCAGGGAGGCACATATCACTTCCTCTCCTTTCCCATTTGCTAGAACTCAGCACCATGGTCAGGTGCTGCCAGAGGCTCAGGAATGTGGTCTCTAGCTGAGTAGCCCTAGGCCCACCTAAAAGGTGGCTGAATGGTCTTTGGGCCAACCAGCAGCCTCAGCACTCCTGGTTCCTGGAAAGGTTGAGGGGCCACGTGGCGTCTTCGTTGGTTGTCACATTAGGTGATCATGTATTAAAAACTTTGCCAGGAGGAAGCCGGAGTTGAAGCCAAGCCTGAGTGCCAGGAGTGTCCTGTCACGTGGAGGGCATGCTGGTCCCAGTATGAGCACGCAGGGAGCAGCGCTGGGCCATGTCATTGCTCTGGAGAACTTCCTCGCTGCAATGGTCCTGCCTCTGCCCAACCAGGGGTAGTTCTGGGAAGGGAACTGGTTTGTTGGTCAAAAGCTCTTGGAGTTTGACCAAGGAACAGGCACCTGAGCGGGCTGTTGCCTGGGGAACTCTATTTTCTCTAGAAGCCCAAAAGGTAAAATGTAGGGGAAGAGCTGACCTGGGAACTGGTTTTGGTTAAAAGGTGAATTGGGAGCATCTTAGGGACAAAGTGGGAAGGGGCAGGGGACCTACCTAAGGTAACTTTTGTCCATTTGCTCCAGTAACGTGTCGGTGCATGGTGTTAGTTACATAGTGGTACAAACATGGGCTCTAGGGCCTGACAACCAGCTGTCCAGACAGGTGACTCTGAGCACATCTCCAGGGCCCCTCAATCTCTTTCCTCATTTGTAAAGTGGGGTGATGTCTGTCCCACCCATATGACAAGGCTGTTACGAAGCTTCAGATGTACATGAAATGGCCTTGAAAGCTACAGAGCAGCCTACAACTAGGTGTGTTCATGTCAGGATGAAGGGCATTTTATTAGGAAGAGGTCTCCCTGGAGGACTATGGAGCAAACACAGATCCGACGATCTAGCAGGGACCAGGAGTTCTGAACAAGCCCTTAAATACATGGGATTTTGGCAGGCAGGACCAGATAGACTTTGCCGAGTGACCATGTGTTAGATGCTGTGTCTAACCCATTAATTCCTAAACGTAATCTACTCAAACCAAATTCTCTAGGCCAAAAGGGCTTTTTGGCCTTTATACTCAGGGGATACCAAAAAAGGACATAAAAATGAAGCCTTCTACACTCCACTTTAAAAGACAGTGAACATAATATGACCTGTTCTGGAAGCTTTTTATTGTTGCTCCAAGTTTAAGAATTTTCACTGATGGCAGAAAACCAACACTTAGAGAGTCTCCCGCATAGCCCTGCCCAGCTTCTGAATCTTGGTCTTGACAGACATGTCAACATACTTCTCTCCAATGCGCACAATCATTCCACCCATGATTGACGGATCAGTCTACAAAAGAAAATCAACGGCAAGTGTGAAAACGCACTCATCAAATGGGACATACACAAGTGTTCTGAAAGGCTCAATGTGCTACACAAATGTGAGAGGCTATAATTACACCTAGAAAAAGGCAAAAGTAAAACTGCACAGTCAGATCATCATTTACATTTAAAATAAAGACAAACTTTTAACTACAGAAAAATTAGTATAGAGTTAGATCTAATATTTCACTAGTACTTTCTGTAGCCATTTTAAGTTTAAAAGAACCTGAGGAAACATACCATAAATAATTTAAAACCCACCTTAGCCTCCAATTTCAATACTTGGCCTTGACTCAGGAAGCTCTTGAGGACAGTTTTTAATTCAGAGAGTGTGGCTTCTTCTAAAGGCTGAAAGGCAAAACCATCCTTTCAGTTTAGATAAAGCAAAACAGAAACTTCCAAAGTTAAAAGACTCCAGGCCCACATCACCAAGACAGGCCTTGTGAGCGCCTCCCTTAGCCACCTGGGCCCATCATGGAGCTGCTCTGCAGCGTTCACTCCTTGTTCGCGCTGGAGGTTCAGGGAGCACAGGAAGGCCCTGCCTCACAGCATCACCTGGGCAGCTCCCACTCAGTTGTTCATGGACTGCCTATCAATGCCACTTCCTCCCTGCCTCTGCTCTGTGTGCTAGCAGTACAACCTGGAATTCACAAGGAAAGGCCCTCAAGTTTCTAATGCCTGAAGACACAGCCCCACCAATGCAGGAGGACGCAGGCCCCTCCTGGGGCAGCCCTGGGGTCACAACATGCACCTATCATGTCCTTGGGTGAAAAGTTGCCATTTTAACCTGGTTTTACATCTTCATGTTTCCCTAGCTCTGCTGGCTGTTCATCTCCCCGCATCCACAGCTACCTGGAACTCTGGCAGGCCACTCCACTCTCTGAACCCCAGTGAGAGAACCTGGCGCAGCTGGCTTTTTCTGAAGTCAGCTCAGCTCCATAATTTACTTTAGAGCAAGCACCTCAAATATGCAGACTGCACTCTCCTCTCGGCCCCAACTCTTACTCCTGGTTAGTTATAATGTTATAGCGTTAAGTGTTATAATGGTGAAAATGAAAAAGGCTGTTAAAACAAAGGCCTTTTTTTTGAGACCGAGCCTTGCTCTGTCACCCAGGCTGGAGTACAGGGGCGAGATCTCACCTCACTGCAGCCTCCGCCTCCCAGGTTTAAGCAATTCTCCTGCCTCAGCTTCCCAAGTAGCTGGAATTATAGGCGCGTGCCACCACACCCGGCTAATTTTTGTATTTTGAGTAGAGACGGGGTTTTACCATGTTGGTCAGGCTGGTCTCGAACTCCTGGCCTCAAGTGATGCACCCGCTGCAGTCTCCCAAAATGCTGGGGTTACAAGCGTGAGCCACCACACCCTGCTGCAAAGGCCTTTTTTTTACTTGTCATAAATCCTACCTCCCTAGCCCCTCCTCCAAGAGCCTAAAAAATTTTAGCAAAAAAATTTCTGTCTTTGTAAAGATCTAACAATATCCTTTTTTGGGGGTAGGGGTGGTGGTGTTGGCCACAGTCTATTCTTATTCAAAACATTATTTACTGAGACTAAAAGGTTACAGAATTCTGAAATATACATACCCTCCACTGAGACGTGTACAAACTGCCAGGTGCCTGTCCATGCCAGACATTTCACACCTACTATCTCCCTTCATGTGGGCAGCCCTGAAAGGCCAGTGGTTATTATTCCCATTTTACGTATGAGGGAACTGAGGATCAGAGTGGTTAAGAAACTCACCTAAGGTCACATCAGCAAGTGAAGACTAGCCCCAATATTTAAAACCAGTCTGTGTATTTCTAAAGCCTGTGCTCTTAGTCATTCATCAAGATAATGTTTTTCAAACAGTACAGACTCACGGACCCAGTAGTATCAACATCAAAAGCATTAGTAACAGTTGGTTCTAAAATCTTTTGCAAAAGTAAGTATCCTTTAAAAGAAAATCATGTCCTTGTGGTTGGGCACGGTGGCTCACACCTGTGGTCCCAGGACTTTGGGAGGCCAAGGTGGGTGGTTTGCCTGAGGTCAGGAGTTCGAGACCAGCCTGGTCAACATGGTGAAACCCCGTTTCTACTAAAAATACAAAAAGTTAGCCGGGTGTGGTAGCGGGTGCCATAATCCCAGCTACTTGGGAGGCTGAGGCAGGAGAATTGCTTGAACCTGGGAGGCAGAGGTTGCACTGAGCTGAGATCGTCCCACTGCACTCCAGCCGGGGTGACAGAGTGAGACTCAGTCTCAAAAATAAAGAAAGAAAAAGAAAGGAAGAAAAGAAAAAAAAGAAAAGAAGATCATGTCCTTGTATTCACTGAAGAATGCCCTGCACCAGTGCTTCATGATGGGTGACCGTGGGGCAGCTGAATCTCTAATCTGCGCCACACTGTTAGGGATAACTGGTGCAGCGGGGCAGGTGAATCTCTAATCTGCGCCACACTGTTAGGGATAACCGGTGCAGCCACAGAGGGCTCCCTGCCTATGTCTGGGCTGTAATGATTTGCAACCAGGCACATGTTTTGGGGGCACCAACTACTGAACTACAAATGTGCAAATAAGTATGATGTGCTAGGATGCCTCTCCTTGAATCTGTGCTAACTAGAAGGTCAGACTGTCCTTTAAACACTTAGAACTATTAATCTGGATGAAGTCAGGTGCTACAAATTCCAAGTAAATCTACCACACTCTCCTGTTTTCCTGTAGAGTGAGCTACATTACATTTGACTGAGTTGCATAGGGAAGAAAATATGTATTTAAGACAATAACAAAATTAATTCTAGGGAGGCAATGAAGTGTAGTAAAAGGAATATGGATTTCCAAGAGGCCTTGAGGCCTGTGTTCAAATTCTAGTCCCACCTCGTATGACTTTGGGCAAGCGACTGCATTTCCCTGCATTCGGCTTCCTCATCTGTAAAATGAGGATAATTATACTTCTATCTCACATGAATATTTTGATACTGAATAAAATAATAAAGTACTCAGCATATAGTAGGGTTCAATAAATGGTAGCTAATCATAGCCCACTCTATATAAGATACAAAGGCCCACCCATTCTACTCCTTCCCATTCACCACTACAAAAGATGAAAGGTTTGCAACTCTAGTTTCAGGCCAGGTGTGGTAGCTTACACCTTTATTCCCAGCACTTTAGGAGGCCGAGGCAGGTGAGTCACTTGAGCCCAGAAGTTCAAGACAAGCCTGGAGAACACGGTAAAACCCCCACCTCTACAAAAAATACAAAAAAAATTAGCTGGGTGTGGTGGGGGTGCACTGTAGTCCCAGCTACTCAGGAGGTTGAGGCAGGAGGATCACCTGAGCCCAGGAGGTTGAGGCTGCAGAAGTGTGATCACGTCACTGCACTCCAGCCTGTTGACAAAGTGAGACTGTCTCAAAAAAAACTCTAGAACTCTAGTTTCAGTAAACTACTTCAAGCGGCATTTATAATATAATTCAAACATATAATGGAGTCTAAACCACTCTTTTCTAACACATTTTGATGTACTTTACATTTAACCCAGGCCTTATGAATAAATCACTGGTTACAGAAGCACTAATAAGATACATGCTGGCTTTTCCAAAGCAAAGGGTCACAGAAGCTGATATAAAAATGAAACAAACATCCCAGGTGACAAGTGACCCTTCCCCATTTCTTGATTTTACCGTGTTTTCCTTCTTCCTGCAAAAGGTGGCGCATGTAATATCAAGGCAAACACAGCAGCAACAACCCATTACTTACAGATGCAGTGGTCACCGTGCAAAGCACCTCTCCGCGATGGACACTCATCATGGTAGAAAAGGCAGAAACGACTCCCTGGGCATTGCTTAAGCGACCATTTTCTGCAAGCAAATCTGGCAGAGTGAAGGTGTCTCAGTAACACGAAACTCACTTGAACAAGTTATTCATAAAGCCGTATACTCAACCCAAAAAACAAACTTAGATTTGTGGCCTTAAAACACCATATTCAGGGGTGCATGCCTATAATCCCAACTACTGGAGGCTGAGGCGCAAAGATTGCTTGAGGCCATGGGTTCAAGACCAGCCAACATAGCGAGATCCCATCACTACAAAAAAACGTTAGGGCTTGGTGGTGCATGTCTAGAGTCCCAGCTATTCAGGAGGATGAGGCAGGAAGATTGCTTGAGCCTAGGAGTTTAAGGCTGCAGTGTGCTATGATTGTCCTACTGCACCCCAGCCTGGGTGACAGAGTAAGATCTTGTCTCTTAAAATCACAATATATTCAATGTCCTTTAAGAATATGAATGGAGGCTGAGTGCAGTGGCTCACGCCTATAATCCTAGCACTTTGGGAGGCCGAGGTGGGCAGACAGCTTGCGTCCAGGAGTTTGAGACCAGCCTGGGTAACATGGTGAAACCCCGTCTCTACAAAAAAAAAAAAAAAAAAAAAAAAAACCTCAAAAGTTAGCTGGGCATGGTGGGGCATGCTTGTAGTTCCAGCTACTCAGGAGGCTGAGGAAGAAGGATCACTTAAGCTCAGGAGGCAGAGGTTGCAGTGAGCCAAGACTGTGCCACTGCACTCCAGCTTTGGTGACAGAAAGAGACACCCAGTCTCAAAAAAAAAGAATGAAGATACAACTTGTTATTTAAAATGCATATTCGATTTTGTTTTTTTAAATAGACTGTACTGACAAGGATTTAAATTAGTAGGTATGGGGGGTTCTCACCCATACAGGTCTGCAACAGACTTCTTATACTCAGCTTGCAATCTGATTTTCATATTTACGTTACAGATTATACGTTTGGCTACAAATTCAAAGATGATACCGTAAACACACTTTCTTTGCAATTTTTATTTTGAGCTGGCTATGACGATCTGAAAAGCAATCCAGGCCGCATGGTGGCTCACGCCTGTAATCCCAACACTTTGGGAAGCCAAGGTAGGCAGATGGCTTGAGCCCAGGAGTTCAAGACCAGGCTGGGTAACATGGAGAAACCCCATCTCTACAAAAAATACAAAAAATTAGCTGGGTGTGGTGGCATGCACCTGTATTCCCAGCTACTAGGGAGGCTGAGGTGGGAGGAGCACCTGAGTCTGGGAGGTTGAGGGTGCAGTGAGCTGAGATCGTGCCACTGTACTCCAGCCTGAGTGACAGAGTAAGACTCTGTCTCAACAAAGAAAAAAAAAAAAAGAGAGAGAAAAGCAGTCCAAATGTACCCAAGAATGCAAATGTCTCCAAGGATCAAGGTATACCCACAGGCCACAAACCATTTTCTTGGCAGGTATCATATTGGCTGCCTCCACAGTTGAAACTACTGACTATGCAATTAGTCACGCTTAGGTCCTAGCATCCTTTAGACAGTGCTCCTCACACTTTAATATGCAAACAATTCACTTAGGGAGCTGCTTAAGATGCAGACTCTGATTAAGCAGGTGAGGCCTGAGATTCTTCACTGCCAACAGGCTCCCAGGTGATGCTGATGCCCATGGTCCATGGACCACATTTCCAGTCACGGTTTTAAGACACCTCAAATGAAAAAGTTCTAATACTCACTGATCAGGTTGGTGGTGAGGGGAGAGAACCTCTCTTTTGCTGTGATGTCATTTAGGCTTTTCACTTTAATAGAACGCTTCACATAGGGATTCAAAACAGAAGCAGCCACTTTGGGTTCCTTCAGAATTTGCTGAAAGTATAAAAAAAAATTTCTTAAATTTTTTAGAGCACAAATGAAGGATGTGCCATGCACACACTTTCTTCTTTTTGGAGACAAAGTCTTGCTCTGTCGCCTAGGCTGGAGTGCAGTGGCACAATCTTGGCTCACGCAACCTCTGCATCCTGGGTTCAAGCGATTCTCCTGCCTCAGCCTCCCGAATAGCTGGGATTACAGGTGTGCGCCACCATGTCTGACTAATTTTTGTATTTTTAGTAGAAAAGGGGTTTCGCCATGTTGGCCAGGCTGGTCTTAAACTCCTGACCTCAAGTGATCCGCCCACCTCGGCCTCCCAAAGTGCTGGGATTACAGGCATGAGCCACTGTGCCTGGCCATACACACACTTTCTTATGAATTAAGTATTTTATGAATTAAATTAGCACTGCCAAAGAACTTATGACAAAAATATAATCAAACAATTTTCTGACTGCCTTTCAGAATACACTGCACTGCACCAGGATTTTATATAGGATAGAATGATGTTCCTCAAAAATACTTAAAAATACTGTATGAAATTTCTTAAATTTATTTTTGCTTTTCAAGAAAGATTATAAAACACTAAGCAGCCAAAACTTCACTTGACTGCATATTTTAATGTATTTAAGAGAGTAATAGTCTGGCTTTTCTAGCAGTGCTATTTCTAAAGTGCAGACCTCAAAACTGTGCTCTGACTGCAGAGGCCTCCTCACCGCTCCCTTGGAGGGGTCCTGCCTCTTACAGTGTCCAGGGAACCCAGCAGATTCTGCGAGACCTCTGGTGCTGCCAGAGCAGCCAGCCCCAAAGAGTCTGGGAGACAGAGTGGACAAAAAACAGGAGCACAACCATCATGGGGAACGACCTTCTTCTCATTTTGTTATATCACAAATATCTGCATTCAGTGACCAAGTGCAGCTTCCAGCATGTTGCTCCAGAGTTCCAACAAACCAACAATGGCAGCTTCCAGTCAAGCACCTTCAGTTAACACACCTCTCTATGCCTTTCAATTACTCTCCTAGCACCTCCTCCCAGGCTCCTGGCCAGAATCCTGTCTCTGATCCAGGATACTGGTCAGATACTATCATCCAATGCTAACATTTCCACTTGAGTGACCCCACAGAAATGACATTTTTCCATAAAAAATGCAGGCATACACAGATTGAAAGCATTCTGGAATTTGGGTTACCTAGTTTTTCATGTTTATCTGTGTCTCCTGCACCATCCAGAGGACAGTGAGTATGATGCCTGCATTATCCTTCCCTCTTAGTGCCAAAACCCTGCTAATATTCAGTGTCTTCAGATAATTGCCTCCCTTTTTCTCCATGTCTTCGACTGACTTCCAGGCTTTAGACAAACTCCATTCTAATGCCCACAATCCAAGTCATTCTCTCCATTGTAAACACGATTGTTTCTGTTTAAAATGGGCATAACTGACAAGTAGCAGACAATAACCATCACCTCCAAAAACGCCTGTGTGAGACCCCGTCTGTTCCTGCATGCCCTTCCTCCAAATGTCTCCAACAACAGGGCTGGGTTCCTGGGCTCTGTGAGAATCATTAAGAGTTTATCACACCAGCTAAGACCTTAAGCATTATCTGCAGAGGTAAATGGATCAAGGAAGGAATATGGAGCTAAAATTATTCTGCCTGTTAAGATGGAAGTTCCAACAGAAGCTCAAGTGAAAAATGAATAAAACATAAACAGTACAGAACAGTAATACTTATAGACTATACACACGATGATTAATATAGAACATAAGAATTATTATTCTATACAACTGGCCTATGAACTGCTTTTCCTAAACAATAAAAACTTACAGACATGTGAATTAAGGAATGAAGAATCTTTTTTTTGTTTTTGAGACAGAGTCTTGTTCTGTTACCCAGGCTGGAGTACAATGGCATGATCTCGGCTCACTGCAAGCTCCGCCTCCCGGGTTCACGCCATTCTCCTGCCTCAGCCTCCCCAGCAGCTGGGACTACAGGCGCATGCCGCCATGCCCGGCTTTTTTGTATTTTTAGTAGAGATGGGGTTTCACCATGTTAGCCAGGATGGTCTCGATCTCCTGACCTCGTGATCTACCTGTCTCGGCCTCCCAAAGTGTTGGGATTACAGGTGTAAGCCACTGCGCCCGGCCAAGGAATGAAGAATCTTAAAATCAAGGAAGAACAAAACTTCCTCTGAAGAGGCTATATACCAGACTGCATCTCCTTCACCTTTTTTAATGCAGACCTTACTGCCAGTGGTAGCAGCCAGAAAATCAAAGAAAGAAGCAACAGAATGTGTAGAAACTTGTTAACTAGAAAATTCGGTGAAAATGAAAGCAGACATTCTCCTATTGAGTTACAATGTAGGCTTCTGTTAATACGGTTTATTTATTCTGCTTTTCATGTTTAAAAAAAAGTTACAAACATCCTGCAGCAGCCTCACAGTCTTTGCCTGTCAGTCCTCTATTACCCCTGGGAAGCCTATACCCCTTTACTAACTCTGCTGCCCAGCGTGCCCCAGCCTGTCATTCTTCCCTCACATTTTGGGAACAAAATAACAATGAAAAGGTCTACATGGTTACTTTTGGGGTTCTGACAATTGCAAAGCATCTCTACCAAATGAAAACAACCTGTAAGACATGTCTGAGCCTCCTCTGATTCTACAAGCATAGAATATGGCAATTAAAACCCGAGGCAAAGGTTTTATGAAAACAAATTCTCTGTAAAACCAAATCACAATATATTCTAAAGACCTAGCCCAGAAGCATATAATCTTTTTTTTTTTTTTTTTTGAGATAGTCTTGCACCATCACCCGGGCTGGAGTGCAATGGTGCGATCTCAGCTCACTGCAGCCTCGGCCTCCCAGGTTCAAGCAATTCTCCCGCCTCAGCCTCCAGAGTAGGTGGGATTACAGGTGTTCACCACCATGCCCCGCCAATTTTTTGTAGTTTTTAGTAGAGATGGGGTTTCACTATGTTGGCCAGGCTGGTCTCAAACTCATGACCTCCTGATCCACCTGCCTCGGCCTCCCAAAGTACTGGGATTATAGGTGTGAGCACCGTGCCCAGTTATAAGTATAGATTTTTAAAGGTAGCTTTTAAATTCTCCACTGAAATAGCAATTTTCCTAAATTATCATCTATTTTAATTTTACATTTCTATCTTTTCTTAGCCCCAAATCTTGGTTCCTAATATTAATATCCTTATATGTATCTGTTTGTTCTTTTTATATGTCTTATAATAACAAAAACCCAACATTATCACTAAAAACGTGTTTACAGAAAATGGCTTTTTCCCAGTTCTTTTTCTTGTAGGATACACCTCATTAGGAATGCAGTCAAACAACCAAAGGAAAAAATACACAAACAGGAACTTAATATATAATGAATAGGAAAGTTACTTACTGCTACTCTCAACAACTCCTTTTCTACTTGCTCCAACTTATTCTGTTTTGATGCAGCAGAATAAAGAGCCGTGGCATAGCGACCTTCAATACCGTATACCTGAACAGGAGGCTTTAAAGAAAAGGTGAAATAGGAGAGGAAGCAAAAAGGAAAATCAGTTAATAGTATACTGTCAAGAGCAGAATTTAAAATTTATATTTTTTAAAATATATCGTTTTAACACAAAACAGTTTAAATGTGTCACCCAAGAGCTGCCCTAAATGGCAATTTGCAAGTAAATTAGGGATGTTTCCTTGGTCAGGTCACTCAAATCTTTAAGCCTCCAATTCCTCATCTGTAAAATGAGGGACTTAGTAAGCAGGGTCTAAAGTCCCTTCCAGGTTTACCTACCTTTATCAATTACTTGTACTTTAATTTTGAGATGAGCTTATGTTTCCTTTAAACTCAGTAACTATTTAGTTTCAAGTATGGGAGGTTGTGAACACTGATGGACAGTTTCGAGTATGTTAGAGCTAGGAAAACAGGTATTTATGAAACACACAAATATACTTTTATACATTTCATACTGACACTATACATTTTCCCTTACATAGCCTCCTTATCGATGTTCAATTTAACAGAGCCCTTTGGCAGTTCACAAAAAACCTGATGCTTGAATTATTTTTCACAGTAAACTACAGACTTTTCTTCTACCATCAGTGTGTAACTACATGTTCTTAGTGGTGCTGTATGGCTGTAGTGGGAAAGCTCAAGCTTGGATGAGAAAGATTTAGTTCCAGTCCAGCTCTAGGACTAAGCTGAGTAACCTCAGGTACATTTTCCCAGGGCTTCAGCTTCCCCTTTTGTAAAACGGGAAGACCAGTTACTCCTGAACACTGTTATGAGGTTTTTAAGCTCTCACATGAAGGACAAAATGATTTTGATCATTTGATTTGAGATTTGGGGCTGGTAATGAGGACAGGACATGATAATTATTTTCCTAAATCCCACCTGATGTGGGTTCATTAAGGACATAGGCTGGTATTATGATCTTTCCTTTACGAAATTTTTCCAAGGGGAGGACTGGCTCACCGTTGATTTGGTGGGGAAAAGTGTGGGTAGGACAGTTGACCCAGCACATCTTAGAGTAAGTTCCTGCTTCCTGACAGTTGATTCAATTCTCGATCACACAGGAACTTTCTTTTTTTTTTTTTTTTTTTGAGACGGAGTCTTGCTCTGTCACCCAGGCTGGAGTGCAGTGGCCGGATCTCAGCTCACTGCAAGCTCCTCCTCTCGGGTTCACGCCATTCTCCTGCCTCAGCCTCCCGAGTAGCTGGGACTACAGGCACCCGCCACTTCGCCCGGCTAGTTTTTTGTATTTTTTAGTAGAGACGGGGTTTCACCGTATTAGCCAGGATGGTCTCGATCTCCTGACCTCATGATCCGCCCGTCTCGGCCTCCCAAAGTGCTGGGATTACAGGCTTGAGCCACCGCGCCCGGCCCAGGGACTTTCTTTAATCAAATAAAGAATTTCAAAATAACCCACAGAAATGGAGTCAGACTTCATGTTCCAACAGGGTTGTTACCAGCTGTTAGTCATGTATCATTTCTGGGGGCCTTCTGGGGAACTTCATTTATTATGTGTCACTGATAGTCCTCTTTATCCGGGGTCAACTGGACTACTTCCGGTTTGAAAAGAAAGGGACTGGCAACTCTCTGAAATAGTGAGCCTTCTTTCTCTCCTAGTGGAGAGAAAGAGTGTGAAGAGTATGAATATTCCTAACCAGAATGGAACATAGAGAATTGCAACAGAATTGCATTAGAAACCAAGGTACCTTGATTTTAATATCAACTCCTGTAATAATTTCCTGTGATAACTTGGGCATGTCATTTTGTTAAACCTGTTTCTTTCATTAAAAAATAAGTAAATGCTAGCTTCCCTATTTTAGAGGGTTAATGGAAAAACAAATGATTGAAAAAAAAGTTTTCATATTTAAAGATTATGCATGGGCCTGTCACAAAGCAAGTATTCAACACCATTCCTTTCCACACCCTACGCACACATCACATTTTGGGAACCACAAGTCGTGCAGAAAGGTTTAGATAGTAACTACACAAAAATCCACGCCCTAACTGTACTGCTGTTTGACTAACACTTTCACGTGCTTATCATTACAGAAGAATATAAATTAACATACCCTCACAAGCTTGGCAAACGGTCTGACCACAGAGGTACTGAAACATCGCACCTTGAAGCAATAAAGGAAAATAGATCAAACAAGCTTACTCGAAGGATTTCTGCACGTAACTCAGTAACAACATCAACAACAAATTTTTAATGACCTTAAAAGCATTAGTTTTGTCTCTTTGTATCTTCACATATTACATGAGGATGAGCTACTTATTATTACTAAGGAGTAAACTTACCCAACGAGGATTATCCCAAGTTGCTTGGGAAATCACCTTCTCACTAACCTCCTAGCTCGCTAGGAATGGACCGAGGCTAGCACACCCGTATGACAGAGAAAACACTAACTTCCAAGGAGTGCACGTTTCAAAAATATTTAACCAAAATTCTGGCGTTCCTATTACCACACCCTTGAGCAGATCATTTGCAACAGATGTACCCTTCTCGGAATCCAAATGCTATCTGAAAATAAAGATGAATTTTTTGAGTACTGCCGCAGAGTTTGATCTGACAAGAGGCCCTACCTCTGCGAGACAGTCTTACAGTTTAAAAATCACCTGCAAGCGCACAGGTCACAGATCACAGGTCACCTTCAAATACTTCCAGCTATGGAATGTGTTTTATCCAAACTGCTTGTGAGGATTAAGACTTTGTAATGCTTATGTAAAAATTACCTAAGATGCCAGGAAGGGGTCATGATATGTAAAGCACCATGGTGATATTCAGTACAAAGAGCATACAATTTTTTCAAACTCCATCTTCTGGGTGATTCTGTGGGTTCAAATCTCAATTCTACCACTTACTGGCTGAGCAGTCAAAGACTCATTTAAACTTTTCGGCCTCATTTCATTTATAAAACTGTGAAATGTGTTTTACAAATATTCCTTAGCATTACTAGTAAGTGATCTCTGACAAGTTTTACCACAATGGCAAAGGAAGCTGATTTGGGGGCTAGGCCATGCCCCTTCCCCGGAATTCAGCAAACGGCAGACCCCCTCTCCTCCGCCCCTCAGGCTAGCAGCTTCTTGGGGCTGTGCTCGGAGGATGCCAAGGTCACGGCACGCACAGCCCCGCGGCATCCCGGGGGACAAACGCTGGGTCGTCCTGAGTCGCTCCCACTCGCCGGGTCCCATAACCTTGAAGACTGCCAGACTTCCCCAACCGAAGCATCGCACCCTGGTGCTCGGGGTTTGGTACCGGTCACCCCAGCAGGGATCCTACCACTGGCTCTCAGGATCATGTTTCTCTCACCTGCCGGGAGAGACCGGACACTGCTGGGGCGGCCATCTTCTCCCGGGCGGCTGTAGGTCAAACCCGAATGGGAAGAGAGAGGCGCGCAAGAGCGCACGCGCGCGTTAGCGTAACCGCTAGGTTCTCTGGGAAGTGTAGGCGTAGGGCGTCAGGCCGCAGGCGCAAAGACCTCCCTCTGGCTGGGAGTTGTAGTTCTTAGCAGTGGTAAGGGCTGGACCCTTGCGGTGGAGCCAGAGGGCTTTAACTGCACGTGAAAATGAAATCATTGTTACTGGCCAAGCAGCCCTCACTGTAGAATGGATTTGCTGTTCCCAGTTTTAAAATTTACATTTAGATAAATATAGTGGTATTTGTTCCATTTCACAGTTATTATCAGTGTCACTGGATTCTTGACTCTTCCTTCCCAGCATGCTAAAGCCTGAATCAATGGCTTTTTTTTCACGTTGCACACAAAGACAAAACCAAACCAAAACAAAAAGCCCCCAGGAGCCTTGCAGCTCCAGGAGCGGACACCACGTCCCTCTTACCTGGGCCATGACTACCCATTGTTAAATAAAAAATTATTCAATGATGCTTGTTAAAGCATGGTAAGGAAGACTTTATTCAGGACCATAGCGATGGGTATAGGACCAGTGCAACCGGGTCTGGGAGTGGGCAGAGAGATTGGGCTCAGCTCCGAAAGCAGCACGGACAAATGGGAATTTATAGCCAAGGAGCAGTGTGGGGGTCAGTGGATAGAAAATTACTAAGAGGAAACTGGGGTAAGGGGGATTCTGGCTAAAATGACCTAGAGGAATCTTGTAGAAGACAGGTCAGGGTGATCAGACATCACCTGGGGGATGGTGAAGGATGGGGACCCTGATCAAATATCAAAGATGATCGGTTATCGAAGATTGGGGGTTCTGGCTAAACTGACTTAGCAGTTTTGCTAAAACTGGATTTTACAGGGAGGTGTATAGATAGGCCTCCGAGAAGGTTCAGAAGCCTCACTGAAGTTTGGCCAAGCAAAAGCAAAGAATCTCTGTGGCCCTCCATTCCCCTCCCCTCTCACCCATCTCACCTGAGTATAGAACTGAGCTGTTGGTGTGTGAGGGCAGGTGGGATTCTGATACCTAGATTCTTGATTATGGCTAGGGCAGAGTGGCTATCCGAGCATCAGGCCTAAAATAGGAGAACCCGGGTTTGAACAAATTTGATATTGAAACTGAGAACTGGATACTAACCTTGGATATAGTTTCTCTTCATCCATAGAAACAACCTATCTTCAACCCGTTCTCTCTAAATAGAACTCAGTCGAATTTTCTCCTCTGTCGGAGAAGAGACTGGCTGGCAGAGCAAGGGTCAGTATTCCTGTTTATAATAGTAGGGGTTCTGTAATCAACTTAAAAGAAAAGTACTCTGCTCAGATGTATTGTAGAAACACGTTAATTCATTATTTTGCACTTTTAGAGAGTAGTTTTCTCAATATTACAATTTTTTTTTTTTTTTTGACACAGGGTCTCACTTTGTCACCCAGGTTGTAGTGCAGTGGCGTGATCTCAACTCACTACAACCTCTGCCTCCTGGGTTCAAGTGGTTCTCCTGCCTCAGCCTCCCGAGTAGCTGGGACTGCAGGTGTACACAACCACATCTGGCTAACTTTTCTCTTTTTAGTTGAGATGGGGTTTTGCCATGTTGGCCAGGCTGGTCTCGAACTCCTGACCTCAAGTGATCCGCCTGCCTTGGCTTCCCAACGTGCTGGGATTAGAGGTGTGAGCCACCACACCCAACCCCCTAAAAACTTTTTAAAATGTAGAGAAAGATAAATATGTAATTGTCCTCTTTTCTTCCACTGAGGCAATTGTAGTAAGTATTTTGGTGTCTTGTTTCTCAACATTTGTTTAGGCTGTGGCTTGAACTACCCTGGCCTGAATCCCAATCAGTTCCTCGGCCCAATTATATAACTTCTCTGTGCTTCAGTTTTCTTATCTATAAAATGGGTATTATAATAGTATCTGCCTGTAGGTCATTAGGAGAAATAAAAAAGTATATATGTAAAGTGCTTAGAACAATTGCCTGACAGAGTGGTACTCATTAATTTGGTCTTTTTTTTTTTTTTTTTGAGACAATGCCTTGCTCTGTCACCGAGGCTGGAGTGCAGTTGTATGATCACGACTCACTGCAACCTTGACCTTCTAGGCTCAAGCAGTCCTTCCACATTAGCCTCCCCAGTAGCTGGGCCTACAGACACATGCTACCAAGCCTGGCTAATAAATTTTTTTTTTTTTTTTTTTAGAGATGAGGGTCTCACTATGTTGCCCAGGCTTGTCTCCAACTCCTGGGCTCAAGCAGTCTTCCCATCTCAGCTTCCCAAGTAGCTGGGATTACAAGTGCATGCCACCACACCTGGTTATGTTAGTTCTTTATTTTGTTTGCTTTTGTTATACATACAGATTAACAATCTTTATACAACTTGGTATTTTGCCTTTTTCTTTAATGCAAGAAAGAAAAGGATGCAAAATTACATATGAGTTATGCATTCATGCTTATAATATAAGCCTATTTCCAAATTATAAAAGTTTCTAAGTATCATTTTAATGGCTGCAGGGCAGTCCATCCAGTGAATATTCTGCGACTTAATTATTCTATGATTTTTGAACATAATTCAAATGGTTTTCTTTTTTTTTTTTTTTTTTTGCCATTTTAAACAATACCGAATCTCCTAAGCATATTTAGACATAAATTTCTTTTCTTTCTTTCTTTTTTTTTTTTTTGAGATGGAGTTTCGCTCTTGTTGCCCAGGCTGGAGTGCAATGGTGTGATCTCAGCTCACTGCAACCTCTGCCTCCTGGGTTCAAGCGATTCTCCTGCCTCAGCCTCCCAAGTAGCTGGGATTACAGGCATGCGCCACCACACCTGGCTAATTTTTTTGTATTTTTAGTAGAGACGGGGTTTCACCATATTGGCCAGGTTGGTCTCGAACTCCTGACCTCAGGTGATCCACCCGCCTTGGCCTCCCAAAGTGCTGAGATTACAGGCGTGAGCCACCACGCCCAGCCTTCTTTTTTTTTTTTTTTTTTGAGATGGTGTTGGCTATGTTGCTCTGGAATACAGTGGCTATTCCCAGGCATGGTTCCCACTAATGATCGGCAGGGGAGTTTTATTTTATTTTTATTTTCATTTACTGATTTATTTATTTTCTGAGACGGAGTCTCACTCTGTCTCCCTCACTGGAGTGCAGTGGCCCAATCTCAACTCACTGCAACTTCTGCCTCCTCGGTTCAAGCTATTCTCCTACCTCAGCCTCTAGAGTAGCTGGGATTACAGGTGTGTGCCACCACACCCAGCTAGTTTTTGTATTTTTAGTAGAGATGAGGTTTTGCCATGTTGGCCAGGCTGGTCTTGAACTCTTGACCTCAGGTGATCTGCCCGCCTGGGCCTCTCAAAGTGCTGGGATTACAGGCATGTGTGCCCGGCTTAAAAATGGTAGTTTTGACCTATTCTGTTTCTGGCTTGGCTGGTTCACCCCCCTTAGGCAACCTTGTGGTCCCCTGCTCCTGGGAGGTCACCATATTGATGCTGAATTTTGTATAGACACCTGACCGGCATAGTGCACCACAGCTGAGAGCTCCTGGACTAAAGCAGTCCTCCTACCTCAGCCTCCCAAGTAGCTGGGACTACAGGAGCACACCACCACACCCAGTCATTTTTTTTCTTTTTTCTTATTTAGGAAAATTTCCAAATAGATTTCCAGAATTTACACAACTTGGTGAGAGAATGTGAGTACTTTAAGAGCCTCTGATGCATGAGGCCAAGCTGCTTTTCAGAAGTTTTAATCAATTTATAGTTTCTGTAGCAGCACATGAAATTCCTTGTTTCACTCTACTTTGCAAACTTTCAGAGACTATTTTCAAATAAGCCTAATGAAAAGTATTCAGCACATTATTTAACACAATTTAGTGAGCAGCTATTATGTGCAGCCAGCTGTTCTAGTCCCTGAAGCTAGAACAGGATACAAGACACAGTGCCTACCTTTATAAACTTTATATTCTATGAGAAATTAAACTGCAAAACCTGTGTTTTCTGAAGTGTGGGTGTTAACAGATGTAATACAAATAAAAAGTTCTAGGGTCAAATATACTTGGGAAACTCTAGACTCTGAATATAATTGAGATGGTTTCTGTGTTTTATGGTTTTTTTTTTCTATTTTATTTTATTTTATTTATTTGCTTATTTTTTGAGACAGGGTCTCACTTTGTTGCCCAGGCTAAAGTGCAGTGGCACAATCATGGCGCACTACAGCCTCAGCCTCCCAGGCTCAAGCAATCCTCCCACCTCAGCCTCCTGAATAGCTGGGACTACATATGCACACAGTCACGCCCAGCTAATTTTTTATTTTGTAGACACAGGTTTTCACCATGTTGCCCAGGCTGGTCTTGAACTCCTGAGCTCAAGTGATTCTCCTGCCTCGGCCTCCCAGAGTGCTGGGATTATAGGTGTGAGCCACCTCACTTGGCAACCCCCTTTTTTTTTTTTTTTTTTTTTTTTTTTTTTTTTTTGCATTTTAAACAATTCTGAATCTTCTAAGCATTTTTTTTATATCTAGAAAAATCTTGAAATACATTTCCAAAACTGGAACAACTTGGTGAGAGAAAATTGAAAAGCTGCATGGAAAATTAATTATAAGGAGAAAAAAGAAAAAAAGAAAATTAATTATAAGTAAACTGTAAGGTTGCACAGCAGCAGAGAAATGCCCTCTATGTATTTTGTGTTTACCCCAGGATGATCTCGAACGCCTGGCTTCAAGTGATCCACCCACCGTGGCCTCTCAAAGTGCTGAGATTACAGGTGTGAGCCACCACGCTTGGCGCCCTGCCCCCAACTTTTTGACATTTTAAACAATTCTGAATCTTCTAAACATCTTTAGACACACTTTTTTCATATCTAGAATAATTTCCAGCCACTTGCACATCTCCAAAATAGTAGTTTATGGTCATTTCAATTTTAGGATTTAAGTGATTGCACATATATGGGTTCATTTTTATTTTGAGTTTTAGCATGACTCAAGACGTAGGTGGGCTTGGTATTCCCCCATTTTACAGATGGTGAAAAGGTTTTGGGTCCTGCTTAGGTAGCTTGTCTAGGAAATGGCAATTTGCATGTCAAACCCAGGCACCTGCACCAAGTCCAATCTCTTTCCATCTCTGTGGTTGAATTTGAATAAGTGAATCATTCAGGATGTGTTTCTGGAATGGGATTTTGAAGCCGGTGTATTTTAGTGGTGTGGGCAAGGGGAGAAACACAGAAGCCCTGAAGCCTGATACCCCTGTAGCCACACCTCCCTCCTGCCTGCGCTTGGATTTTTGGGCGCCTGTAGGCAAATCACTGTGAAGTCAGGCCAGGGCGCCATGTGCGAATTCCGGTGTGGAGGGAGCGGGCAGAAACTTCCCAGCTGTGACACTGCCACACCCTCTGCTATGCAAGGACACAGCATTTGGAAAGGGACAAGAATTGTGTCCTACAGAAGGGAAGAGACCGGGCGCGGTGGCTCACACCTGCAATCTAGGTACTTTGGGAGGCTGAGGTGGGCTTATGGGCTTGAGCTCAGGAGTTCAAGATCAGCCTGGGCAACATGGTGAAACCCTGTCTCTACAAAAAATAAACAATAAAGAAGAAATTAGCTGGGCGTACGCGTGTGGACCCAGCTACTTGGGAGGCTGAGGTGGGAGAATCACTTGAACCCTGAGGGGCAGAGGTTGCAGTGAGCCGAGATCGCACCACTGCGCTCCAGCCTGGGTGACACAGTGAGACCCTGTCTCAAAAACAAAAGAAGGGAAGAGACTTAGCACTCTGCAGTTATAGCACTTCCTGTCTGCACAAACTCAAATCATTTAAAAATGAGTTATTTTAATATTTTAGTACTTGAGGCCAACGGAGTCAAAGGCACTTGCCCAAGGCCACAGGGCAAAACTCAGACGTCTAAGCTGGATGTTTTTGTTTACACTGACCTTCAATTCAAAATAAATATTGCTCACTGTTTTATTTTCTCTACAAAGAAACCATTTGCAGTGGTAGAAATGAGCAGCGTGGCAGCATCAGACCCTCACTGTACATGCTTTTAAAAAAGTGACTCAAAGGCTTAAAAAGTGACTTAAAGGCTCATGCCCGTAATCCCAGCACTTTGGGAGGCCATCTGCGGTCTGAGACGGATTATCTGAGGTCAGGAGTTTGAGACCAGCCTGGCCAACAGGGTGGAAACTTGTCTCTACTAAAAATACAAAAATTAGCCAGGCATGGTGGTGAATGCCTGTAATCCCAGTTACTCAGGAGGCTGAGACAGAAGAATCATTTGAACCTGGGGGGCGGAAGTTGCAGTGAGCCTAGTTTGCACCACTGTACTCCCGCCTGGGCGACAGAGTGAGACTCTATCTCAAAAAAAAAAAAAAAAAAAAAAAAAAAAAAAGTGACTTAAAAGAATGATTTTTTGTGTGTGACAGGGTCTCACTTTGTCACTCAGGATGGAGTGCAGTGAAAAAATAATGACTCACTACAGCCTCAACCTCCCAGGCTCAAGCAATCCTCCCACCTCAGCCTCCCTACTAGCTGGGACTATAGGCATGCACCACCACGCCCCCAGCTAATTCCATTATCTTTTTGTAGAGATGAGGGTCTTATTATGTTGCTCAGGCTGGTTTTGAACTCCTGGGCTTAAGCGATATTCCTGCCTCCACCTTCTAAAGTGCTAGGATTAAAGGTGTGAGCCACCATACCCAGCCAAAAGTGACTTTTCCTTTAACTCAGAAAGAACTCTTCCAATCTATACTAGTCAAATCTGAACCAATGTTAGTCTGGAAAATGCTCACCACACTCAGCTTTAAAATGGCAAAAAACTAGAAACACATGTCTGAACATAAGAAAATGGCTTTTTAAATGGCATATTATGTAGCCACTAAAATGGGATTTTTCAGGGCTGGGTGCAGGACTACAGTCTTAAACCTATAATCTCAGTGCTTTGGGAGGTCAAGGCAGGAGGATCACTTGAGCCCAGGAGTTTCAGATCAGCTTGGGCAACATAGTGAGACCCTGTCTAAAAAAAAAAAAGAGAGAGATTTTCAAAAAGTATTTAATGACATAAAAATGCTTAATGACATGAGGAAAAATTACAAACCACATTCTGTATTTTTCTACAATGAGCACATGTCACTATTATAATTAGAAAAACAAGGGTGACATGATCCTGTCACTTATCTCCCCCTTTAAGGGGAGATACATCCGCTGTGGTTTCTGATAACACAGCTTCTGACATGAAGGCAATTGCCTCAAGTTAAGGAGATCCATGAAAGACTGAGGATCAGATTACCTCTTAACTTTCTTCCAAAGCTTAGCTTTAACATAGACTCCTCCAACCTGGGGGAATTTTCTTTAGCTCTGCAGAATGCAGATAAGGATGGTATTTGTTTAGGGCAAAGAGTGGTAACAACAATTTCCCTTTGCATTTCTTTTTTTGAGTCAGGGTCTTGCCCTGTCCCTCAGACTGGAGTGCAGTGGCACCATCACAGCTCACTCGCAGCCTCGACCTCCCTGGGTTCAAGCGATCCTCCTGCCTCAGCCTTCAGAGTAGCTGGACTACAGACGTGAGCCACCATGTCTGGCCCCTATACATTTTGTTACACCAGAAGGACCTGAGAAATGTTTGCATTATTCAAGTATTTATTTATCTTGGGGTGAATTCCGCTTCAATTTTGTCTTTCTTTCTGTTCTTTTCTTTTCTGAGTTCATTTTTAAAAACTGTGCATGAATCCTTTCTAGCAGACCAGAGCCACTTGTTGTCTTGGAGTCATGGGTCTTTACATGTAGCTGGTCTTTCTGTTTAAACCCAAAGGATGGGAAAGTGCCCTTGACAGCTTTCAGCAAGGGTCTCTAGCATTTACCCCACTAAAGGGGGCTTTAGGGGAGTCATGCCAATCTGCCGAGGTCGCTGGGCTGGAACTGATCAGGCTTTCAACCAAAAAAAGTGTTGACAGAAGTGGACGATGGGATTCCAGGTTACTGAATTATTTTAAACTGTTTATCATTAGGATTTGGTGCATCTGCTAGAGAAAAACAGCATCTAGCATATCTAAAAACAGCTTGGTGGTTTTTTGCCTCTTTAGAGAAAGCTGCTTTAGGAGGGTCTGTAGTATAGACCTCCTGGATCTGGAAGGTGACAGACGGAGGACCCCAAGCCGTGGGAACTGGTCATCTACCGTGGGGTCCAGGCCTCTCCCCACTGCACGTCAAGCCCATCTTAAAGCCACCACCTGCTTAGCGCTCAAGGTCACGGCTCTCAGCCTGGTCCAGGTGCTGAATGATCATCCCAACACTAGGGGGCGCCATCTCCTCGCATTGTGAAGAAGCCTCTGACGTCGGGATGAATTTCCTTCTAGAGCTTTCGTTCTCCAAACCTCGGTGTTGTGCTCGCTACCATGCAAGAAAGAATCGGAGTATTGTGAGGTCTGCGAATGAAAGGGTCCCTTGCCAAATGCTCTAATCCAGGCTCCTGGTGTTTGCAAGCCCAGATAGCTACAGTTTCTTGTCCCCTGGCTGCAAACCTTCTAGGAGTTTCTAGCCTTAGAAACCCTAGAAACAAACCCCTTCTAATGTTTCAGCTCCACAGCCCCTGCCCACCCAGCCCCTCAGACTTCCCATAGCAACCCGGGTTGGGGTCTTCTCGCCCAGGTTTTCATATCTGCTCCACAGGCTTCACAGAAAAGTGCTGCTGGATTGGAGCAGATCCGTAACTCTGTTATCAAAGTCCTTTTTCTTTTGGGGCTGGAGCAGTTCAGGGAGAAGTTATGCCACTAAATGGGTGCCTTGTTGGGGAAGACGGTAATGACAGTAGGAATGAACAAATGATAAACAGCAGAACATTCTTCTGTTCATTGATTTGAATCAAAACAGCCTATAAATTGAGATGAGTAATGAATGCATTAAGAGTAAACTGGACCTGCTCGGTGCCCTGTTTTGATGTCATGAAGTACTCTGCAATTCCAGCTGCAACCGAACCTTGGGGCCTGGGGGGCCTGGGTCACTGGGATCTGGTTATGATCCTGTTGTTCCTGCAGGTCAGGTTCTGCAGCCCCAGGGCCTGGGTTGGAATCACAGCTCTTCCCTTCACCAGCTGTGTGCCTTGGGCAAGTCACCTAACTTCCGTGCCTCATTTCCTCACCTGGAGAATGGAGATAGTGATGGTAGATATCATGTAAATTATGTGACACCTGCAAAACATTTAACACAGTGTGGGCACGGAGTCAGATGGATGAGATGACCACAAACTAGAGCTGTTACTCTCATCTCCAAGATGCAGTCCCCTCTAAATGCAGTATTTTGTCTTTCAGTAGAGGCAAGATGAATGTAAACATGGATCATTCTTCATTATGGATTTTTTTTTTTTTTGAGATGGAGTTTCGCTTTGTCCCCCAGGCTGCAGTGAGTACAGAGGCATGATCTCAGCTCACTGCAACCACCGTTTCCTGGGTTCAAGTGATTCTCCTGTCTTAGCCTATGGAGTAGCTGCAACTACAGACACGCCCCACCACACCCGACTAATTTTTTTGTATTTTTAGTAGAGATGGAGTTTCACCATGTTGGCCAGGCTGATCTCGAACTCCTGGTCTCAAATGATCTGCCCGCCTTGGCCTCCCAAAGTGCTGAGATTACAGGTGTGAGCTACTGCCCCCAGCCTTCCATTTTGGAATGTTAATGCTTTGTTTCATTACCTTCTTAAGTTGTGGCTCAGACACTACAACAGAGCTTCGTCATCTCTTTCTAAAAGCTGGGAAATGGTTATTGTCAATGCCAGCCCCATTTTGGAGGCACCTGGCTGCAGGGGACCACAGCTAAGTGAGTCAGAAGTGGGTGTCTTCATCTGAGAGTTTACAAGGGAAGACAGACTAGTGATTTTAGAACAATCAGCAATCAGGGCACATTGGCAAGCAAGCAAGCATAGAACACGATTTATTTTATAAAAAAGAGCATTTATGTTTGGTCCAAACAAAAATGTGAGAACGGCTAAGGCTTTGTAGGAGTTCAGCACGAAAAATGAAATTATATGGTAAAAGAATAAAGAGAAATTATACATTTTTGTTCTTTATATAATTATTTAGCTGGAGCAAAAGTGAAAGTAAAAGTTGGGGCAAGGAAACACATTCAGATGTGGGGAAGTGCTCCCGGAACGTGGGACAGCGAGTGGCGGAGTCCGATTTTGAAATGCCCCAGAGGGAATATGATCTTCCTGGACCCCATAGCGGGATGCACCACCCCAAAAACTGTTGTCAAAGCTTGGTGACAGAGGAATCATTTTGTTTCTTCTTATCCATAAAAAACACACAGAAAGGAACACTTGCTTTGTGGATCCTGGTAAATCAGGCTGGCGTTCTGTTTGGGGCAGTGCAGTTTGGTACAAGGAAGTGGCCACCGCTGACCCCACGGAGAGGCTGGGAAAAGTGTAGACGAGGTGACTGGAGAATAAAGGAGGCTTTTTCTCGCCCAGGATTTAAAGGCAGCCACAGTGTCTGTAGCAAATGAATGAGTGTGACCTTGGAGATGGCCCCTCGACCCGAACGTGGTAAAGAATGCCATGCTTTTCATTTTGCGGGACACCTCCTTGGGGGAGACTGGGCTGGTAGCATATTTCTATGGGCTTATGGTTCTGTGGCTAGAATTGTAGGGCTGGATAAAAGCACTGGCTATTTTGAGTTTTTAAGCAATCAGGGGGTTATTACTGGGGTGGTCTTTGGAAACCAAGGCCAAACCTGCAGGACAGCAGAGTAATTCAGATCATCTATATTGTATGGCTTGAAATGGGATAGAAAGCCATCTGCTAGTTCATTCCTTCATTTATTCATTCATTCATGCAGGCATGACCTCTTTAAACAAACATGTGTGGCTTATGTGAGATCATGATAGAAATTGTAGGGAATAGAGAGGCAACCAAGGCTGACCCTATAAGGAGCTGTCACCAACTCCCTTTGAATCAATTTTAACTTTTTTTTTTTTTTTTTTTTTTTTGAGACAAGGCTATTGCCCAGGATGGACTGCAGTGGCTCAATCTCAGCTCACTGCAACCTCCGCCACCTGGGTTCGAGCCATCCTCCCACCTCAGCCTCTCTCAATTACCTGGGACCACAGGTGCACATCACCACACTCAGCTAATTTTTGTAGTTTTTGTAGAGATGAGGTTTCATCATGTTGGCCAGGCTGGTCTTGAACTCGTGAGCTCAAGAGATCTGCCTGCCTCAGCCTCCCAAAGTGCTGGGATTATCAACGTGAGCCACCATGCTTGGCCTGAACAAATTCTAACTTTCAAAAATCACCTTTTCTTTGTTATACATTCAAGAAGACACTGAGATGGGCATTAGACTAACATCAAGCTAAGCGGCATATAATTTCATAAACTCTGAGCTTTCTCGAATATATCTTTTAATTTGTAGGAATTCCTTGTACACCTGAGCCCCAAAGACACAGCAAACTCCAGTCATAGCTTGGCAATTAAATGAAAGAGAGAGAGAAAAAAATGATAAAAACAAGCCGTTCCAGTTGGCAGAGCCTCATGGTACCATTCTCAAAGTAGTTGTTCATCAGAAATGAAGTTGGCAGCATCTTAGGGGCATTGGATCAAGTCAGTCCACTTGTGACAAGGACAAAAGGAGTAGTAGTCTTTCCTCTTGTGATGTGTGACAGCGCTGCTCACCCTGGAATTAATGGGGTTTACATAATCCAGATTTGCTGATGTCCTCAGGGCCTGGAAATTTTCCTTATTTGTGTTCCAATTCTAAAGGTTTCCTGAGAATATTCTAGAAGTAGTCTTTCATGGTAGCCATCAATCCTGGTTACTGATTGAAGTCAACTGTAGAGCTTAAAAAATGACAGATGTCCACCAAAGGAATTAGAATCTGCCATGTTTTATTTTATTTTATTTTATTTTTTCGCGACGGAGTCTCACTCTGTCACCCAAGCTGGGGTGCCGTGGCACGATCTCAGTTCACTGCAACCTCCGCCTCCCAGGTTCAAACGATTCTCCTGCCTCAGCCTCCTGAGTAGCCAGGATTACAGGCATGCACCACCGCACCCAGCTAATTTTTGTATTTTTTTTTTTTTTTTTTTTTGAGACGGAGTCTCGCTCTGTCGCCCAGGCTGGAGTGCAGTGGCCCGATCTCAGCTCACTGCAAGCTCCGCCTCCTGGGTTTACGCCGTTCTCCTGCCTCAGCCTCCCGAGTAGCTGGGACTACAGGTGCTCGCCATCTCGCCTGGCTAGTTTTTTGTATTTTTTAGTAGAGACAGGGTTTCACCGTGTTAGCCAAGATGGTCTCGATCTCCTGACCTCATGATCCACCCGTCTCGGCCTCCCAAAGTGCTGGGATTACAGGCTTGAGCCACCGCGCCCGGCCTAATTTTTGTATTTTTAGTAGAGTTGGGATTTCACCATGTTGGCCAGGCTGGTCTCTAATTCCTGACTTCAGGTGATCCACCCACCTTGGCCTCCCAAAATGCTGGGATTACAGGCGTGAGCCACTGTCCCGCCCCTTATTTTATTTTTAATTAATTGTTGAGTTTGAATTTCAGTGATTGAACAGGGATTAAATATCCCAGCATATCTACGGTGGAACGCTATGCTGCCGTTTAAAACTGTGGTGACAAAGAATTTGTTGACCTGAGACAATATTCATAATGCCTTGCTAAGCTTTTTTTTTTTTTTTTTTTAAAGCAGGCTCAAATTCAAAAAGGAGTAGCCTGTGCATAAATGAGGTTTTTGTTAAATAATTGTGTATTTATATGCATTATACAAAAGGCCAGAAATAACCTCAAAAATTGTTGACAGCGGTGGCTTCTGAGCAATGATTTCTGTTTGTCCTTTTTTTTTTTTTTGAGACAGAGTCTCACTTTGTTGCCCAGGCTGGAGTGCAGTGGCGTGATCTCGGCTCACTGCAACCTCCACCTCCTGGATTCATCCAATTGTGGTGCCTCAGCCTCCCGAGTAGCTGGGATTACAGGCCCACACCCAGCTAATTTTTGTAGTTTTAGTAGAGACGGGGGTTTCACCATGTTGGCCAGACTGGTCTCGAACTCTTGGCCTCGGATGATCCACTTGCATTGGCCTCCCAAAGTGCTGGGATTACAGGCGTGAGCCTCCGCCCCCTAGCCTTAGTTATGTTTCGTAATAACAAGAAGACACTCCAATGTGAGGTTACAGCTGACCTTAGGCACAGTATCACCTTTGATGACTTGGGACCTCCCCTCATGGCAGCAGAGACAGCTGGCCGGTTGCAATGGGTCTGTAGGTCCTAAACTGAAAGTGTGACAGGTTTCTAGGGCGGGACTGGAATGAACCAAGTGATAGGATTAATTTTGCAGAAATATTTTGTACAAGTAAAATCAACACTGTGGACTCAGTTTTGAAACTGTTTTAAAAAAATTTTTGCATGCTAAATTAAAAAAAAATTTATATTGCCCTCTGCTTTATTGAGACATAAATGACAAGTAAAATTGAATATATTTAAGGTACAGAATGTAATGACTTGATATACGTAAACATTGCAAGATGCTTACCACAATCAAGTTAATGAACATATTCATAACCTCCCATAGTTACTTTTGGATGTGTGTGTATGGTGAGAATACTTAAGATCTTTTCTGATAGCAAATTTCAAGTGTATTATACATTGTTATTAACTATAGTCACCATGCTATACATTAAGTCTCCAGACAAAACAGTTTTAAACACATTATTCTAAAGTGTCCCTGGAGCTAATAATTATATATGATCCCCCTCATTTCACACTTTTCTTTTCTTTTTTTCTTTTTCTTTTCTCTTCTTTCCTTTTCTCTTTTCTTTTCTTTTCTTTTCTTTTCAGAGGAGTCTCGGTCTGTCGCCCAGGCTAGAGTGCAGTGGCACGATCTTGACTCACTGCAACCTCTACCTCCCGGTTCAAGGGATTCTCCTGCCTCAGCCTCCCAAGTAACTGGGATTACAGGTGCCTGCTGCCACACCCAGATAATTTTTGTATCTTAGGTAAAGACGGGATTTCACCATGTTGGTCAGGTTAGTCTCGAACTCCTGACCTTAAGTGATCCGCCTGCTTCGGCCTCCAAAGTGCTGGGATTACAGGCGTGAGCCACCACACCCAGCCTGTTTGTCTTTTCTTTAGTGTTTCTCTGTGTTTTCAGAGTTGTAAGCATCAATCTCACGTTACTTTTGTACTGAGGAAGAATCTCCTCAATAAATATTAATGCTTTCCCCTTCAGGGACAATACGGTGAGGAGCCGCAAAGAAGAAACGAGATACGTGTGGCTCCTTCATTTATTCATTCATGATTTTTGGTTAGCCTTTGAAAGTTTATTTTTCAATTTTATTTAGTCTTTTTTTTTTTTTTTTTTCTTCTATTCATAAAGAAAAAAGAGACTTCAGCGCTTGTCATGAGCCTGGCACTTAGTTTTATGCCCTTGGGCTGTAGAGGTCAGTTTCTCAAGTCCAAGTGCTGCAGTTCTTTTTGCTCCCCGCCACTTTTTTTTTTTTTTTTTTTTGAGTCAGGCAGGGTCTGCTCTGTCACCCAGGCTGGAGTACAGTGGTGCGATCACAGCTTACTGCAGCCTCAACCTCCAGACTCAAGTAATCCTCCCACCTCAACCTTCCGAGTATCTGGGACCATAGGCGTGCACCACCACATCCAGTTAATTTTTTAATTTCTTGCAGAGTTGGGGTCTTGCCATGTTGTCCAGGCTGGTCTTGAGCTCCTGGGCTCAAAGAATTCTCCCACTTCAACTTCCCAAAGTTCTGGGATTACGGGCGTGAGCCACTGTGTTTGTCCCAAGTGCTGCAGTTCTCACTCTCCAGCTCACAGAAGAGGCAACGAGGAGCCTGTCGAAATGCAGATTCTCTCCCAAGAGGCTCAGTGAAGTAGTCCTGGGTGGGGCCATGTGATTCTGAGCTATCTGGCACGGGTCTCTGAGAACCTGAAAATGGGGCTTAGATTGCTTAAAGCCTAAAGTCAATGAACAGTAGCAGAATGTGAAGACCTGGTTTATTGGTTTCACCCTGGAATCTCAACTAAGTTCCCTCAGAATGTCCCTGGACCCATGCCCCTTAGCTGAAATGTCTTAGTTTAGAATGTGACATGTCTGAGTGTGATGACAATCAAAATAGACCCAGCGAGGAAGTTGCCAGCATCCTTGAAGGTTGTTAGATGTGGCAAACACCTTCCTTCCTTTCTTAAGGACAGTAAGAAAACAACAGCTCAGGAAGTCATAATAATTCTAACAGCAGCGTCTACTTAGCACTGCCTAAGCTCTTCATGCTCATTTACTCATGCACTCCTCCCAAAACCTATAGGATACCTATAGATAAAATCATCCCCATTTTACAGATGAGGAAACTGAGGTTTATTTATTTATTTATTTATTTTTTGTTTTTTTGAGGCAGAGTCTCGCTCTGTCGCCCAGGCTGGAGTGCAGTGGCGCGATCTCGGCTCACTGCAAGCTCCGCCTCCCGGGTTCCCGCCATTCTCCTGCCTCAGCCTCCCAAGTAGCTGGGACTACAGGCGCCGCCACCACGCCCGGCTAATTTTTTTGTATTTTTAGTAGAGACGGGGTTTAATTGTGTTAGCCAGGATGGTCTCGATCTCCTGACCTCGTGATCCACCCGTCTCGGCCTCCCAAAGTGCTGGGATTACAGGCTTGAGCCACCGCGCCCGGCTAAACTGAGGTTTAGAGAGGTGAATGATCTTGCCCAAGACTATACGGCCAATCAGTTAGCTTGCCTCCAAAGACCCTAGGCTTAACTGCTATATTACCCAACCCCAAACTACCAGTGGCCACTGTGCAAACTCTGGCTGTGCGGCTGCCTCCGGGGTTCAAGAATATTGACCATTGCCCGGCAGCTTGCTGCTTGGTGGCTCCTGCTGAACATTTTCTGGTGTGAAATTATTATTTAACTTCAACCTTCTAAAACTGTGCCCTTCATGGTTCCAGCTAGTACAAAGTTAAAAACACTTGATAAAACGCATAAAACACAGCCAGCAGCGTATTTCCAAACCACGTTGTAAGCCAGGCAGCGTTCTCTCGAAACATACATCCTTGGGGGCAAAGCAGTTAAGACGGTTTCCACTGCAGTGTGTGGACTGGGGTGTCCATTGAACCAGAGAAAGCCGGGGGTTTGGGGATGCCAAAGGCCTACAGTGGGAACAGCTAGGGGAGGGCTGCAGCCAATCTGGGTAGTGGTGACAGGACAGGGAAATTGACTCTAGTTTTTGCTCAGTAGCAAAACTGTTTTGAAAGAGAATTTCTCCTCTACCTCACCCCCAGGCATGTTTTTTAACTCTTTAAAAAATACTGCTAAAGCAAACTAAATATGGATATGGCCTGAAAAGGACTTCTTACTTCGTTTTTTTTTTTTTTTTTTTTTTTTTTTTTTTTTTTTTTTTTTTGAGATGAAGTCTAGCTTTGTCGCTCAGGCTGGAGTGCAGAGGCACGATCTTGGCTCACTGCAGCCTTCGCCTCCTGGGTTCAAGAGATTCTCCTGCCTCAGCCTCCTGAGTAGCTGGGATTATAGGCGCCCACCACCACGCTCAGCTGATTTTTTGAATTTTTATATTTTTAGTAGAGACGGGCTTTCACCATGTTGGCCAGGCTGGTCACAAACTCCTGACTTCAAGTGAACTGCCCACCTCGCCCTCCCAAAGTGCTGGGATTACAGGCATGAGCCACCGTGCCTGGCCCCGGACTTCCTACTTCCATATTTGAGTCCTTGTGGTCAAACTGCAACCTAACTTTGAAACAGATTGAAACCCTAATTTAGGAGTATGACGAGATTGAAACCCTAATTTAGGAGTATGCAGCTGTAACAATTGCTGAGTCTTGGCCAATCCCAGCAGCCTTACTTCAATCACTCATACATACACTGCTGAGTGTTCACACTGTGTTCAAATAAGGCAAACGCGGTGCTGTAACCGATCCAGCTGTTTTGGAATCTCACCTCCGATTTCTGTACATCACTTCCTTTTTTTTTTTCTGTCTATAAATTTGTTCAGACCCGAGTCATCCCTGGAGTCTCTCTGAATTGGCCGTGATCCTGGGGGCTGCCCGATTTGTGCATTGTTCATTGCTCAATTAAACTCGTTTAGATTTAATTTGGCTGAAGTTTTACTTTTAACGATACTGTGATGCGTCATTATTATTTCACTTTTCAAATTATTCCAAATTATTTTCAATTTTATGGTATGCTACATACCATAAAATTTCTGTGCCCTTTTAAAGCGTACATTTCAGTGGTTTTCAGTATATTCACAAGATTGTACAACCGTCACCATTAGTTCTGGAACATTGTCTGCAGCCCCAAAGAAACTTCATACCCATTAACGGCCACTTTCCATTCCCTCTTCCCCACAGTCCCTGGCAAATTCTGATGGTTTTAATGGTTAAATCTTTTCAATTACATCACAAGAGACCATGGAACTCATTACTGTTTCTGGCACATAGTAGGTACTTAGTAATTTTTTTGTGTGTGTGATAAAGCTTTCAATTAAGACTCTCTACTCTTTTTGCTGGCATATATGATAATTTTAAAATTATAGGCCAGGCGCGGTGGCTCACGCCTGTAATCCCAGCACTTTGGGAGGCCAAGGTGGGTGGATCACCTGAGGTCAGGAGTTCGAGACCAGCCTGGCCAACATAGTGAAACCCTGTCTGTACTAAAAATACAAAAATTAGCCAGGCATGGTGGCTTGCACCTGTAATCCCAGTTACTCAGGAGGCTAAGGCAGGAGAATTGCTTGAACCCGGGGGGTGGAGTTTGCAGTGAGCCGAGATCACACCACTGCACTCCGGCCTGGGTGACAGAGCACGACTCTGTCTCAAAAAAAAAAAAAAAAAAGTTAAACATCTAGAAGAAGACAACATACAGCTGAGTTGGATTTTCCCCCCCTCCTCTTCCATTTAGAAAAGTCTGAACTCAGAGGTCTCATGTCAACTGGATAATTGTTTTGTTGGCCTGATTCTTAACTTAGTTTGATTTAGGAAAAGACAAGGACATCTAGAGTCATGTTGTAATCACAGTTCTGTGATATTTCATGTTTTTATAACTCATAAAAATACAGTGAGGAAATTAACAGCTTGGACTGTGGGAAAAGAAGTAAAGCTGAAACTCTGATATGTGCAGGCCTGAGTATGTTGTTTACAGAATGAAAAGTGAGTCCCACGGAAGCTGAGACTTGGCTTCTGTCATGCCTGGGAATCTACAAACTCAATGCCCTCTCGCTGGCAGAACATAAAAGCTAAAGATTACCCCTAATCCCGTGGCATTTTAAAATCCATGGAATGGCCTTTGGTGCTCAACAATTTTCACTTAAAGTCACACGCTCTTTTGGAGGTACAAATGTTTCAGTTACCCCAGTGGTATCTCTGGTAAGACTTACCAGAATGAATATTAATGCAGATGAAGATGGGATTGTTCTGTCCAGAAGTGACCACACTCCCCTTCACCCCCAAGTTCCACTTTTTAAACAGTTCAAATAATGGAAGCTCATGTGACAGCTTTCTACTGGTAAACCAGATAATAAGATTCACTGCACTGGAAAAAAAGTGGAAACCACTCACACGTTTATCAAGGGATGTGTGAGTAAACAACAGGTGGTATATCCATACAATGGAATATTATGCAGCCATAAAAAGGAATGAAGTACTGACACATGCTACCACCTTGAAAAGATGATGCTGGCCTGTAATCCCAGTACTTTGGGAGGCCAAGGTGGGTGGATCACCTGAGGTCAGGAGTTCAAGACCAGCCTGGCCAACATGCCTGTGATCCCAGCTCCTTTAGGAGACTGAGGCAGGAGAATCACTGGAACCCAGGAGGTGGAGGTTACAGTGAGCCAAGATCTTGACATGGCACTCCAGCCTGGGTGACAAGAGCAAAACTATGACTCAAAAAAAAAAAAAAAAGAAAAGAAAAGAAAAGAAAAGTGATGTTGAGTAACAGAAGTCAGATGACACAAAAGTCTACTTGTATGATTCCAATTATATGGCATGTCAGCAAATAGACAAACCCATAGAGACAGAAAGCAGATGAGTGGTTGCCAGGGTCTAGGGGAGGGAAAAGGGAAGTGACTGCTAATGGGTAAGGCACTAGCCTTAGTTAGTTGATTTCTTTTTGGGGTGATGAATATTCTGGAATTAAAGGTGATGGTGGCACAACTTTGTGACTATACTAAAAACACTAAATTGTATACTTTCAGAGGATAAATTTTATAGTGTGTAAACTACATCTCAATTTAAAAAACAGCAAAAAGAAGGTGCTGCAAAGCCTCCCATGGGGTTAAAATAAGAGTAAAAGAAAAAAACATGACTTCATTGTGTGGGTGTCTGTGTTGAAGATGATTTAGCAGCTCCCTCCGTGAGGCATTTGCTGGAATAAAATCCTTTCTGCCCTCATCATTGTCAGCACACTGGTTCGGGCCTTTAGCATTCCTACCTGTATCATGGAACTAAAGAATTTTAGCAGCTGACAAGGACCTTAAAGATTCTAGCCTAACTCTCTCACTTGTCAGGGGGGGCAGCTGGTGCCAGGCAGAAGAAGTGGCATGTTCAGAGTGGCCTGCCTGGTGTCTGAGCTGGACCTGACACCCAGTGTTCTTTCCACTGGGCCTTTATTACAATTGTTTTCCTCTCTCTCTTTAGTCTCTTCCTGCTCCAGTAGGATTGTACATTCCGCTGACCTAATCTTCCCGAAATACAGATCTTATCACGTCACTGCCCTGCTGAAAAAACCCGCAGTGGCTCCCCACTGCCTTCAGGCTCAGACCCTGGGAGCCTCCTTCACCTTCTGTCCACTTCTTGGCTCTCATGGCTTCCTAAACAAACTCCCTTTGCCACTCCAGCACACGGCGTGTGTCTCGATATCACGCTCCTGGGCACATGTTGTTAATCTACTTTGTATATGTTTATGTCTTTGTGGCTCAGTCAAATTGCAAGTTTATTGGAGACCAGGATCATGCCTTTGACCTCCTGACACAGGGCACAATGCAATTGCTTGTATTTGTTAGGGGTCTGGAAATATTTGTAGATTAGTTGATTCCATTCCCAACCACAGCTAGTCTTCACCTGGATACACCTAAGAATATCTTGGAGGAGGCCGGGCGCGCTGGCTCACGCCCACAATCCCACCACTTTGGGAGGCCAAGGCGGGCGGATCACAAGGTCAAGAGATAGAGACAATCCTGGCCAATATGGTGAAACCCCGTCTCTACTAAACACACACACACACACACACACACACACACACACACACACACACACAAAATTAGCCGGGTGTGGTGGTGCGTGCCTGTAATTCCAGCTACTCTGGAGGCTGAGGCAGGTGAATCGCTTGAACCAGGTAGTCGGAGGTTGCAGTGAGCCGAGATCACGCCACAGCACTCCAGCCTGGTGACAGAGTGAGGCTCCGTCCCCCACAAAAAATACTGTATCTTAGAGGAGTTCTGGCAACAGGTCACTATTTTGTGCCGCGTCTCTCCTGAGTTTAACTTTTGGATGTAATCTGGATAAGAAGATTCTTGAAACCTCTTATGAGACTGGATTTAGTGTCAAAAAGGCAAAACACACTGACTTCAAAATAAAAAAAACAAACATGATTTTTGAAACAACCTTTTAATTTCTTACAGAAGTGCTGCAATTCCTGTTCACTGGAGATTTAGAAAATTCTGAGAAAGTTCCAAGAAGATAAGAAAATTGAAAGCTCCCATAATCCTAGCTCCTAGGGGCTGCCTATTGATAATCTTTCATTGATACAGCCATTTTTCTATGTACACACAAACACCACATATATATTTTTTTTACAAAAATGAGATTCCACTCTGTATACTGTTTTATATCATGCTGTTAAATAAAGATAAAAATGAAAATGTAATAGGACTGCATTAAGTGGGAACAATTTTGCTGCTGTCAACTCGAGAGAACATTCCAATGACACAGAGAAAAAGCAACTCCCTATTTGTTTTGCTTCTTTGCAAAACAAACAGGGTAAAAAGAGTTCTGAGAACTAAGGGGCAGGTGCCTTCCTAGCTGCCGACTTGAGTTGGGCATGGAGTTGCTTCATCTCCTTCTCTGTGTCTCCTCACCAGTTCTATTGAAGGAATTGGAGCTTGTACCCATGAAGGTCCTTTTCTAGTTTTTGGATTTTGTAAGCTTTGTTTTAAATTCCTCCCATCCCTTCTTTGTGGATATTTCAGAGCCCTCTACTCAAGAGGGTAGGGGATGTGGCTACTTTGTTCCCTGTTTTCTTGCCAGCATGGCGCCTGGCAAAGAATAGACACTCAACAAATATTTGGTAATGAATGAATGGATGAGACGCTCATGAGCGATGTCCTTTGTTATGGAAATCACTAGGCCACATGGTCTTCTTTTGGAAGCACCAAGTAGGAATTCTATATTTAGGTTCTTGGAATTGGAATAATAACACAAGTGACATTGTACATTAATCAATTAATGGAATATATTTAGCTGTGGCCCCATGAGGGAGTTCTCATTAATTCCATTCCACAAGTGGCCGCGGTCCACTGCTAGCCTCATGATCCCAGGTTCCGGGCCCCCTCTGCTACACTTTCGGGCACCACAGTTTCTCTCTGGTTGAGTAAGGCATTCCACAACCCGTAAGGCAAGCTTAAGGCCAAAGTTTTCAAATGTCAGTGTTCGTAAGAATTGCCCAGGTCTTAGTAATCCACATTTTTTTTTTTTTTTTTAAGATGGAGTTGCCTAAGCTGGAGTGCAGTGGCATGATTTTGGCTCACTGTAATCTCCGCCTCCTGGGTTCAAGCAATTCTCCTGCCTCAGCCTCTGGAGTAGCTGGGATTATAGGTGTGCGCCACCATGCCTGGCTAATTTTTGTATTTTTAGTAAAGACTTGGTCTCACCATGTTGGCCAAGCTGGTCTTGAACTCCTGACCTCAAACGATCCACCTGCCTTGGCCTCCCAAAGTGCTGGGATTACAGGCATGAGCCACCACCCCCAGCCAGTGATCCACATTTTAAATCATTGCTTGCTATGATTTGAACGCAGGTGGTCTGAAACTTATTGAGAACACTAGCTTGAAACATTTCGAATTCAGTGTTTTGTCAAACAGAGGAGAGGCAATGATTGGCCATTAGGATCTTCATCAAGCATCAGCTTGCCCACAGCTTTGGTTTCCAGGGAGACTGGGAACTAACAATACAATAGTTCCTTTTCATTATGAGTGTACCGTGCCAAGAGCTTTCCTAAGTGCTTTACATTCATTATCCTCTTTAATTCTCTTAAGAGCTGTATGAGGTAGGTCCTTTTATTACCTCCATTTTACAAGGAAACTGAGGCTCAGACAAGGATATCTAGCTTATCCATGATCAGGTAGAGCTGACAATGGGATTAAATAATCAAGTCCTGCTACTGCCAGGTTAAGAAAACCCAGCTCTTTGTTATTCTATAACAACTAGGGGAAGCTGTTGTGCGTCATTGGCTGATAGGAAGATAAATTCATGTTTTGAATTCCACATCTATGTCCTACCTCATGCATGGACTGCTCTCAACAACTGTGAAACAGAAAGCAAAACAGTGAAACAGGTGAAATTCGCATCCTGTCTTTCCTTGGGCATACTCTTAGGACCAGCTCTGGCCATGTTCTGAATCTGACCACTTTAACCTCAGAACTGTACTGTTAAAACTCAACAATAAGAAAAGGAACAGTCCAGGCCAGGTGCAGTGGCTTACACCTGTAATCCCATCACATTGGGAGGCCGAGGCAGGTGGATCACTTGAGTCCAGGCATTTGAGACCAGCCTAGGCAATGTGGCGAAACCCTATCTCTACCAAACAAATAAACAAACAAACAAAAAAACTCCAAATCATGGTGGTGTGCACCTGTAGTCCCAGCTACTCAGGAGGCTGAGGTGGGAGAATTGTTTGAGCCCAGGAGGTGGAGACTGCAATGAGCTGACATCACACCACTGCACTCCAGCCTGGGCAATAGAACAAGACCCTGTCTCAGGAAAAAAAAAAGAGAAAAAGTGAAAACGAGCAGTTCAATTTAAAAATGGGCAAAAGATTTGAACAGACACCTCACCAAAGAAGATACACGGATAGCAAATAAGCATATGAAAAGATGTTCAACATCATTTATTGTTAGGGAATTGCAAATAAAAATGACAAAAGATACAGCTACATACCTATCACAAAGGCCAAAATTCAAACACTGACAACACCAAATGCTGACGAGGAAGTGGAACAAGAACTCTCATTCTTTGCTGCTGAGAATGCAAAATGATACAGACACTTTGGAAGACACTTTGGCAGTTTCTTACAAAACTAACATACTCTTACCACATGATCCAGCAATTATACTCCTTGGTATTTACCCAAATGAGTTGAAAACATATCCACACAGAAACCTACACAAGATTTTATAACTGCTTTACTCATAGTTGTCAAAACTTGGAAGCAACAAAGATGTCCTCCAGTAGGCGAATGGATAAACACACTGTGGTACATCCAGACAGTGGAATATTATTCAGTACTAAAAGGAAATGAACTGTCAAGCCATGAAAAGACATGAAGGAAATGTAAATGCTGATTACAAAGTGAAAGAAATCAGTCTGAAAAGGTTATGTATGATTCCAACTATATGGCATTTTGGAAAAGGCAAAACGATGGAGATCAGTGGTTGACAGGGGTTGGAGGGAGGGCAAGATCAACAGGCAGAGCATGGAGAATTTGGGGGGTCATCAAACTATTCTGTATGGTTCTGTAATGGTGGATCCATATCATGATACATTTGTCCAAACCATAGGGTATACAACACCAAGAATGAACTCCAATGTAAACTACAGACGCTGGGTGATAATGATGTGTCAGTGTAGGTTCATTGATTGTGACAAAGGTTGTCCTCTGGTGGTGGGGGAGGTGGTGCGTGTCTGGGTGCAGGGGGCATATGGGAAGAGTACTTTCTGCTCAATTTTGCTGTGAACCTAAAACTGCTCTAATAATTCAAATTCATTAATTTAAAAACAACCCCTGAACTGTTTTAACAAGGATATTTGAATATTGACTACTGACCAGATATTTGCTGATATTAAGAAACTGTTGGCCGGGTGTGGTGGCTCACGCCTGTAATCCCAGCACTTTGGATCGCCTGAGGTCGGGAGTTTGAGACCAGCCTGGCCAACAGGGTGAAATCCCGTCTCTACTAAAAATAACAAAAATTAGCTGGGCACGTTGGCACATGCCTGTAGTTCCAGCTATTTGGGAGGCTGAGGCAGGAGAATTGCTGGAACCCAGGAGGTGGAGGTTGCAGTGAGCCAAGATCGTGCCATTGCACTCTAGCCTGGGCAACAGAGCGAGACTCTGTCTCGAAAAAAAAAAAAAAAATAAAAATAAAGAAAAAAAAAAGAAACTTTTTTTTTTTCAGGTGTGATACTGGTATTGTGGTTATGTTTTTTAAAAGTCCTGATGTTTTTAGCTTGGTGCGGTGGCTCAGGACTGTAATTCCAGCTACATGGGAGGATTGCTTGAGATCAGGACTTTGAGACCAGCCTGAACAATACAGTGAGTCCTGTCTCCAAAAAAAAAAAGTCAGTCTTTATATTTTAGAGTTATATACTGCAATATGTATGAATGAAATGCTGTGAAGTTTTGGATTTGTTTCAAAATAATCCAGTGTGTGTGTTTTGGGGGGAAGTAGATAAGACAGGGTTGGTGATAGGATGATAATTGTTGAAGCTAGCTGATGAGCACATAGGGCTTGATTATACTATTACTTCAAGTTTTGTACACGTTTGGACATTTCCATAATAAAAAGCAAAAACATAATTACGTGCTTCAAGTCTCAATCCCTAGGTCTCTTACACTCTGGGAGCGGATTTAATAAATTCAGCAAATGCACTTGAGGTTAATAATGGATTAATACATTGCTGTGGCTAGGGAACATTTATATTTTGACATGGGTCTTCAATATCTTAATCTAAAGAAGCAAATATTGTGGAAATTTCAGACACTACCTCAATCTGACAGGGGAAGTATTTTGTATTAGTTCTAACTTTCCCCTTCCCTAATTTACCTATGTATAGAATTGGTCCTCATCCCTGACTGTGGGGAGGCTTCTGATAGTTATTACCTTTTCTTTCTTTTTAAATTTTTTGAGACAGAGTTTCACTCTGTCACCTAGGCTGGAGTACAGTGGCGCGATCTCAGCTCACTGCAACCTCCACCTCCCAGGTTCAAGCAATTCTTCTGCCTCAGCCTCCCGTGTAGCTGGGATTACAGGTGCCTGCCACCACGCCCGGGGAATTTTTGTATTTTTAGTAGAGATGGAGTTTCACCCTTTTGGCCAGGCTGGTCTCGAATTCATGACCTCAGGTGATCCCCCCACCTCGGCCTCCCAAAGTGCTGGGATTATAGGAGTGAGCCACCATGCCCGGTCAACTATTACCTTTTCTAAGAATGCTTTATAACATCATGGCATTTCGAATTGTGTAACATTCAAAATGTTTTCTGTTGTATCCATTCCTACGTCTTCACTACTTTCCTGGGACTTGACAGGGCATATTGAATCTATCCTGTAAAGCATGGGAACAAATAAGGATTCCAAAACGTGAATTGGATTTAGTTAGTTAATTTTCGTTTCTCCATCTCTCCATACAGACGGGAAGCATGAGTGAACATCTAGTATGTATTTGATATGCGCTCGGTTGATACCATAAAGAGATTTATAAAATGATGCCGACTTTGAGGGGTTCACACTCTAGGGGAAAGACTGTGCTGTCTAAGTGGATAAATTTGGAGGTTGAGGGCTTCATGGAGAGGAGGAAAGTTGTGCTGAGCCATGCAAATAAGCAGAAGCTCATCACCCACCCGATTTATGTCAGAATCAGAATCCAAAGCCAGGGACCCACCAACCAACCGTCCGGCCCAGCACAGTTTCCGTGTGGCAAGTCCACTTCTGTTTTCTCATCTTACATCGCAGTGTATTTTGTTTCTTGTAACTCCTGCAGGATTTTTCTTAAAGCCTTACGTGGTGCTGTTATCACGCGGCACAAAATGAAGCCGACCTCTTTGTGTGTGGGAATAGAGGGAGCATGACACTGCTGGGATGCAACGGATGGAGGGCGGAAAGCTGTCCAGCACCTTGTCTCTCCCAAGATATATAGCCCAGGAGCATTCCCATTCCTCCACGACACAAATGACAACTTCCTCCAGCTCTGATGGCTTCCCAGGTGGCTGACAGCATGGAGAACCTTGCTCATGTTTACCTGTTCTTGCATCCATTACTCACCTCTTCCCACATTCCCCTACACTTGCACACAAAGCCACAGAGTGGCTCAAAAAAAAATGAAAAGCCTCCCCCCAACCCTATTCTAAAATGTCAAGTGTTTCAGTCTTGAGAAAAAAGAAAGCTGAAGAAACCATGACTCATGACATGGGCTGACAAACAACGGTCTGAAGGTATGCTGGTGAGTCACACCGTGGAGCTCTGCCTTTGTGTTGTGGTGAGGGCCGGGGCTGGAAGGAGCGTCATGGGGCCAGCCAGTAAAATTCCACTACTCTCCGAAGCCGATTGGGAGGCAATTGAAAAACCCTGGGCTTTTTCCAGCCCCAGTGTAGTGGGTGACTTTGGGTCCCCTCAGGTATGGTGATCTATATGGGAAATCAGGAAGAATGATTATTAATAACTGGAAAAAAACCCCTATGATTATCTTTCCATGCCCAATGCCATGCTGAACCAGCTCTGCCTGCTTCTGCAAGCCAGTGAGGCTGCTGGATTTTCTCGAAGGGTATTGGGTTGCTAAGCAACAGTGCTGGCGGCGCCTATCATGCCCAGCGATGTCAGTGCCTGAGTGTGGCCTGCAGAGCACACTTGCTCCCCTCCCCCTCGCCTCCTCTCGACCCCTTCCCTGCCACATGAGAACAGTAATTTGCATCTCAGGGACAGGAGCTGTGCCAGGTGATTCTGTGTATAAAACAGCGCAGTGCAGCCCCTGAAGCACAAATACTGTTTTGGGTTACAAGGCGGTGCATGTGACGTATTTGAAAATACAGACTCATTTGTGTATACTCCCCACATAAGGAGTGTAGGCTTCATCTAAAAGCCTGCATGTCAAATATTCCTTTCTAATACATCCTGGTGTGCTCTGCCTTGAAGTGTTTCTTTCCTGTCTGCCCGTCCAGCACCTTATTTATGCCCCATTCTGTCCCTCTCTCTCGTTGCCTTTGTTCCGCGGTCTCCTGGGTGATGGAGTTAGTGTTTGTGTGTAGGGATGCGTGGACAAGAGGGAGCTGATTTCTAGAGGTGAGACGGCCCTGTGGTTAACGGTTGGAGGCTGCTGTTGATGAGGCCTGTTGCTGTGGCAGTTTTGTTCCGGAAGTGGCCATTTTCTGGGCAGGGCTCCACCAGAGCCCCATCTGCCTGTGCCTTTGACTTCCTGTCAAGAGGCAGCAGGCTTCGTGAGCTGGGGAAGTGCCAGAGGCAGCCTTTCAGTTAGACAGACCTGGACCCAAACCCTTTCTCTTCCCCCACCCCTCTTTGGCATCTTGGCACGTGACTGTCCCCATTTCTGAAAAGGGTGTTCATAAGAACAGTCTGGCTGGGTTGCTGGGGTGCCTGAGTATGATCACGCATCTCCATGGCTGGCCATGGTGTTTATTCAATGGCAGATATTACCAGGATGGAGTGAGTCCCAGTAGGAAGGGCCTTTAAGATGTTATCTGGTTCCGCCCAGCAGGGACGGGAACTGTAATTCCCCGCTCTCCCTGTGGAGAATCAGGGCGGCTCCGGATGGATGGCCAAAGGCCGCACAGAGGTGAACCTCCAGGGTAGGGTGGTTCTAGGCGCTGTTCACACTCCTGTCCCAGGGGTGTTTGGTCTGGGGCACATATCACACATATCACATATTGTGATATGTGTTTCCCTCCTTTCCTAAAATTAGCCCTTGGCATCGGGGCCTTGCAGTGGACTGATGTCCCTCCTTAACTGAAGAGTCAGTCTGTTTATTTTTGGGGAGTCGTTTAGGGGGAAAAAAAAGTAGATATCTGAACAAAACTGGCTGGCAGGAACCTTTGGCTGACTGCAGGGCTTTGGTGGTGGTCAAGACCTGGAACTGAATTTGAGGCCTGGCCAGGGTGAAGGATGTCCCATAGGTGCCCGGGAGGATGACTCTGCCAGGCCTGCTTTTGACATCTCTGTCATGCTTCATGCTTTATGCTGCTCTGGGCCATTAAGCAAGAACTAAATCTGATGCCCGATTAAGGCCGAGCTCTTTTTTTTTTTTTTTTTTTTTTTTTTTTTTGAGACACAGTCTTACTCTGTTGCCCAGGCCATAGTGCAGTAGTATGATCATGGCTCACTGCAGCCTCAGTCTCCTGGACTCAAGTGATCCTCCCACCTCAGCTTCCTGAGTAGTTGGGAGTACAGGTGAGTCAGGTGAGTGCCACCACACCCAACTAATTTTTTTTTTTTTTTTTTTTTTTTTGGTAGAGATGGGGTTTTACTGTGTTACCCAGGCTGATTTCAAACTCCTGGGCTGAAGGCCGTCCACTCGCCTCAGCTTCCCAGTGTTGGGACTACAGGTGTGAGCCACTCATCTAGTCTAGCCTGAGCTCCTAAACAGGAAATGTGTGGCATGCCTTCTTTGAAGGTGGCTTTCTTATTCTGAGTTTTAAACCACAACCACTGAAGATGGTTAGTGCCTGCGGAACACGTACCATTTCCGCTCAGAGAAACCATTCCTCCTTAAGGAAAGGGGGGCCATTCCTGGTCTGGCGTTCCCAGTGAAGGAAGAGCCAAGTGGATGCCCCTCGACCCTGGCCCGAGGCAGCTGGGTTATGGTCCAGCTGGGCACCCTACTCTTTAGGAGGCGGAGAGGGTAATAGGGGGATTGGTCTAGGTTTGTGTGGGTTAGAGCCAGGTAAGAATAGTTATAGTAGTTGCCAGGCAAAGTAAATAGGAAGGAGACAGAAAGGCCCAGGCACACAGGAGACCCCAGCTACAAGGGCAGGGAGAGGGACACGTTGGTGGAAGAGGGAAATGAGGAGGGGCTCTTTGAGATCCTGCCAAGGAGGCGTTCTGTGAACCTGTCCCGCTGACACACCCACTGCAGGGTCCACTGAGACAGCAAGGCAGGAAGGGTGGAAAGGGTCTGCCAGGGGCAGTGCCTGGCATGCACTAGAGGTGACGTAGAGTCTGGGATCAGTGACAGAAGATCACATCTAGAACCACGGTCAAGGATGTGAGCCAGATTTTCTGGGGCTCGATCCTGGCTTTGTCACTTAACTGTGTCACTTGGAGCAAGTCACATACCTCTTGCAGACTCAGTTGCTCATCAAAAAAATGGGAATTTTTTATATATATATATTAAAATATATATATAACATATAATTATGTATTTATTTATAATAAATGTGTATATATAATTATATAAGATTATAATAATCACAAATGGGGTTATATATAATATATAATTATACATTATTTATAATATATATTTATTTATAATATATGTGTATATATACACATATATACATATGTATGTCTGTCTATATCTCCATCTTTCAGGTTGTTTTAGAATTAAATGAGCTAACCATGTAAAGCCCTGTGTACCGTGCCTGGCATGTAGGACACTTCATCACTGTTATCTCTTTTAGTTATTATGACCTGAGCGTCTCTCTGTTCACTAGCCCTTGTTCTTTAGTCACAGGTTGAAGATGACAGTAGATCCTAAGGAACCTCAGTTCTATCCCGAAATGTGAAAGCCTTTTTACTCAACCACAAAGAAGTGCTCAGCAGAAAACTGGCATCCTGGCCTCTGGGGCCACGAGCAGCACTCAAGAGGAGCTACTGTTTTCCCTGCCTGTTAACATGTGGCCTGGGGACTTGTGGGCTATTTGAAAATTAGGACACAAGAAGTCCAAGCAGCATCTGGTGATTAAACTGGGTTCTCTATCAGAGAGAAGCGTGACCTTCGAGGGCATCTATACAGGATCCAGGGGCAAAGCAGAAGGTGAGAGGGACTCTCCAGGCTCAACCCTTTCAGCACAGTCAGGGGTGCCTGGCAGCTGGATTCCAGCCCTGCCCAGAGCCACCCAGAGAACTGAGGGAGGGGGACAGCTGCTCAGCTGAGTGATGGGAGGCTCCAGAAATAGTTGTCAACCTCATCGAACCAGAGATGAGCCCTTAGGACAGCCAGGGTATTGATTTCCAGCCAGACAGGGCTTTGGTTCTCCAGTGGGATGTGGACAGGGTTCACTGCAGCCTCTCAGCAGATGAACTAGGGGAGAGACACTACCCCAACCATGCTCCCCTGACCCTTGGGTGTTAAGTAAAAGTATCTCCTCTTTTCCTCTCTGCTCTCTCCACTTTACAACAAAATAGTATCTTTAGTCTGCAAAACCAGGGCCAGAAAGAATCTTCACAGCTAGACGGGGCCATGGAAAGATGATGAGGTATATCAGGAACTATGTAACCTCATAATACTTCTGCTGCAAAACCTCCTGACATTCTGAATGAACAGTCACATGCAGCCTCTTTCATGCAAAACTGAGCTCATAAGAAAGTAAAGCAAATCTGTAGGGGCCAGATGAAGAGGAAACTGGAAGTCAGAGCTTCAAGTACATGACTGATGTGGTGTATTCCCTGGGGATGGGGGTGTATACGCTGGTTTTGGGAACCAGGGCACTTGGGTTTGAAAGTTCGTCCAGGACATTTGTGTGATTCTCAGTTTTTGGATGTTGGTGGAAAAGTGCTGCTTAGAACATTCTGGTATGTGAGTTTTTGTTGAACATAAGATATTTATGTTGGACAAATATTTAAGATACAAATTATTGAATTTAGGTATGTATAAACTCAGATTTGGAGAATACTGCTAAACAGATTTTCAGAGTGGTTGTTCATTTTAAATAACAGCATATGGGCCAGGCACTGTGGCTCATGCCTGTAATTCCAACACTTTGGGAAGCCAAGGCAGGAGGATTGCTTGAGGCCAGGAGTTTGAGACCAGCCTGGGCAATATAGTGAGACTCCATCTCTACAAAAAATTAAAATATTAGCTGGGCATGGTGGTGTGCACCTGTAGTTTCAACTACTCAGGAAGCTGTGATAGAAGGATCACTTGAGTCCAGGAAATGGAGGCTGCAGTGAGCTGTGATCACACCAGTGCATTCCAGCCCAGGCAACAAAGCGAGACCCTGTATCAAAAAAAAGAAAAAAGAAAAAAAAAGTCCAACAGCAATGACAACAGTGTAGGAGCATTCTAATTGCTCCACATCCTCCCCAACAATTTGTATTGTCTTTTCCTCAGGCTTATTTTAATGACTCTCGTTGGATTTGCATTTCTTTCTTTCTTTCTTTCTTTCTTTCTTTCTTTCTTTCTTTCTTTNCCCTCCTTTCTTTCTTTCTTTCTTTCTTTCTTTCTTTCTTTCTTTCTTTCTTTCTTTCTTTCTTTCTTTCTTTCTTTCTTTCTTTCTTGAGATGGAGTCTCACTCTGTTGGCAGGCTGGAGTGCAGTGGCACGATCTTAGTTCACCGCAACCTCTGCCTCCCAGGTTCAAGTGGTTCTCCTGCCTCAGCCTCCCGAGTAGCTGGGACTACAGGTGTGTGCTACCACACCCAGCTAATTTTTGTATTTTTAGTAGAGATGGGGTTTCACCATGTTGGCCAGGATGATCTCCATCTCTTAATCGAGACTGTGATCTGCCCACCTCGGCCTCCCAAAGTGCTGGGATTACAGACGTGAGCCACTGCACCGGGCCTTGGATTTGCATTTCTAGGATGATGAATGAGAGCGTACTTTCTCATAATTATTGTGGCAATTTGATACCTGCTTTTATGAAGTGTCTATTCAAGTATTTTGCTCATTTTTTCTAATGGGTCATCTGTACTTTTCTTACTAATTTATAGTTGATACTTGATTTATAGATTTGTATTTGAAATATAAATCCTTGTGACCATAAATATATTGCAAATATCTTCGCCTATTCTTTAGCTTGCCTTTTCACGCTTTTCTTTTTCCTTCCTTTTTTGAGATGGAGTCTCAATCTGTTGCCCAGGCTGGAGTGCAATGGCGAGATCTTGGCTCACTGCAACCTCTGTCTCCTGGGTTCAAGAGATTCTCCTGCTTCAGCCTCCTGAATAGCTGGGATTTCCAGTGCCCACCACCATGCCTGGCTAATTTTTTGTATTTTTAATAGAGATCGGGTTTCACCACGTTGGCCAGACTGGTCTCAAACTCCTCACCTCAGGTGATCCAGCCACCTTGGCCTCCCAAAGTGCTTGGATTATAGGCATAAGCCACCACACCTGGCTTCATTCTCTTAATGATGTTTTGATAAGCAGATGTCCTTGATTTTATTAAAGTTCAAATCTCTTTTTTCCTTATAGTTATTACTCTGTGTGACCTGCTTAAGAAATATTTGCTTTGTCCAAAATCATATATTTTCCTGTGATTTTTTTAGAAGCTTTATTTTTATATTTTTCAAATTTAGAACTACAATCCATCTTGAATTCTTTTTTTGTATATATAGTTTTTCAAAAATATAGAGGTTGATATTAATTTTTTTACATCTAGATAGCCAACTGACCCCATGCTATTTATTGAAAATAATATTATTTCTCTTATTGTGTTACATTGTCACCCTTGCTGTAAATCAAGTGACCATATATCTATAGGTCAGTTTCTGGATCCTGGATTCTGTTCCACTGGTCTATTTGTTTATCCTTGTGACATTATCTTATTGTATACTATTACTTCATTTTATAATGAGTCTTGATATCAAATAGGGAAAGTCTTCCAACTTTGTTCTCCTTCAAGATTGTCTTGGTTCTTTTTGCCCCTTAACATTTTCATATAAAATTTAGAATCAGCTTGTCAATTTCCATGCACATTCACAATAAACCCGCTGGGATTTTTATTAGAATTACACAGAAACTCTAGATATGCCAGACTGTAGAGAGTTTATATATTTATTATATTGTATCTTCCAATATTGAATGGTAGAGCTCTTACACAACTTCCATTATGTTAATATCTAGGTTTGTGATTTTTTTGGATGCTACTATATATTAGTCTGTTCAGGCTGCCATAACAAAATAACATAGACTAGGTAGCTTAAATAACAGAAATTTGTTTCTCACAGTTCTGGTGGTTGGGAAGTTCAAAATCAAGGTACCAGCCAATTTGGTTCCTAGTGAGCATTTTTCCTGGTGTAGAAGAGGGTTATTCTTCTAGGTGGCCACCATCTTGCTATGTGTTCACATGATATCTTCTTTGTGGGAATGTCAGGAGAGATAGCAAGTGAGCAAGCTCCTTGGTGTCTCTTTTATAAGGGCATTAATCCCATCATGAAAGGCCCACCTTCATGGCCTCATGTAACCTTAATTACTTCCCCAAAGCCCCATTTTCAAATACAATATATTGGGGATTAGGGCTTCAACATGTGAATTTTAGAGGGACATAAACATTCAGTACATAACATACTGTAAATTCTTCATGTAGGTTCAAGGTTAAAATGCATATAACCCATTTGGTTTGGGAATTCTTAAGATAAAACATTAATATAGAAGTGTTATCACTTCTATATTATACATTAATATACAAGTGGTATCCCTGCAATGTCTGTCAGAAGCAGTAAAAAAATCTTCTCTAGAGGAACATTCCCTCAATCCAGGAAGTTCAAGATTGCTACTAACAGAGTCCTACTAAATATAAGTTCACAATCCAATTACAAAACATATGAGGAATCAATTTATCATGAGCAAGAGTCAGCAGACCAAGCAACCGATGGATTATATTTCAAGAACTTAAGACAATAGAACTATCAAATATACTATAAAATAAGTATATTTAAAATGATTAAAGACTTAAAAAGGAATTGAAAATTGATAAAGAGAATAAGACTATTAAAAGGAGGAGGCAGATTTGAAAAATAATCTAATAATATTAATAAAGATGAAAAGTATATGGTCATTAAAACTAAAAACTCAATGGACAGATTAGAGACAGCTGAAGGAGAATTAGGGAATTGGAAGATACAGTAGAGGAAATTTCATAGAAAGCAGTTTAGAGAGATTAAGAGTTGGAAAATATGAAAGAGAGATTAAGAGACAAGTAGGACAGAATGAGAAATTCTAATATACATATAATGGGATTTCCAGAAGGTAAGAAGATGGATAATGGGGCCAACCATGGTGACTTATGCCTGTAATCCCAGCACTTTGGGAGGCCAAGGCAGGTGGATCACTTGAGGTCAAGTGTTCAAGATCAGCCTGGGCAACATGGTGAAACCCCACCTCTACTTAAAAAAAAAATACAAAAATTAGCTGAGTGTGGTGGTGGGAGCCTATAATCCCAGCTACTCAGGAGGCTGAGGCAGGAGAATCACTTGAACCTGGGAGGTGGAGGTTGCAGTGAATTGAGATTGTGCCATTGCACTTCAGCCTGGACGACAGATGAGACTCTGTCTCAAAAAAAAAAAAAAAAAAAAAAAAGAAAGATAGATAATAGGGAAGAGGCAGCAGTCAAAGTGAAAGTGGCTAAACATTTTTTATAATTGATTTAAGACTTAAATCTTAAAAATCAGTAAGACTGATTACTCTTGAGCGGGAATTAAAAAAATGTATATGTATAGTTTAGAGGATAAAGGGGGAATCAGTAAAACTCAAACAATCCAAGAGAAAGAGAAAAGAAACAAAGAAAAGACAAAGTAGGAAGTATAAAATAAAGCAGTGGCAATAAACCTAAACATATGAGTAATCATAATCCACACAAATAGAATAAATTATTCAGTTAAAAGACAGAAGGTAGGCATGGTGGCTCATGGCCTGAAGTCCCAGCTACTTGGGAGGATGGTGTGGGAGGACTGCTTGAGTCTAGGAGCTTGAGGCCAGCCTGCGCACCACAGTGAGACCCCATCTCAAAAAAAAAAAGACAGAGATTGTTACAATAGGTTAAACACACACACACACACACACACACACACACACGCACATGCAATCTAGTATTCTAGTATGCCTCTTGTTTACACGAGTGATGCAGAAAGTTCGAAAATACACACCAGGGGTATACTAATCAAAAGAAAGTTAGTTCAGCCATAGTAATAACAGACAAAATGGACGTTTTTATACATGTATAAAAGTACTTTAAAGAGAAAAATAGTCACTACCTATGGTAAAAGGAACAGTTCATTAAGATACATTCACCTCCATTGTACCTAGCAAGATCACCTTAAAACATAGGTAGCAAAAATTTACAAAATTAGAAGGAAAAATAGACAAATCCATACTTGTAGTGAGAGGTTTTAACATACCTCTCATAATAATTGATAAACCAAGAAGACAGAAAATTAGTATGATTATGGAACATATGAACAATATAAGAAGCTTGAACAATAATTGTATGTGTAATTTTACACTCAACAATCAGACAATAGGCCAACTGCAGTGGCTCACGTCTGTAATTCCAGCACTTTGGGAGGCCAAGGCAGGCAGGTCACTTGAGGTCAGGAGTTCCAGACCAGCCTGGCCAACATGGCGAAACTCCAGCTCTACTAAAAATACAAAAATTAGCTGGGCGTGGTGGTGGGCACCTGTAATCTCAGCTACTCAGGAGGCTGAGGCATGAGAATAGCTTGAACCTGGGAGGTGGAGGTTGCAGTGAGCCGAGACTGTGCCACTGTACTCCAGCCTGGGCAACGGAGCGAGACTTCGTCTCAAACAACAACAGCCTCCACCTGCCAAAAAAGTTAGAGAATATACATTTTTTCTAAGCAGATACAGAAAATATACAGATTTTGATTGCGCTGTAGATATTTATATCATGAAGTTATTTATGTAAAGCTTAAAAACTTATAAAATGATACTATGCCATATTCATGGATATTATCTTCTTAAAAAACATAAAATACATGGGAGCAACAGACCCTAAATTCAGGCTGTAGTTGGAAGGAGGAAAAGGGGATGGGGGAGGGACATATTAGGGGCCTCAATGGTATCTGTAGTGCTTAAAACAACCTTACATAAAAGATCAGCTTCCTGTCCTGATCCAGAAGGGGTCTAACCTCTAAGTCTCTCTCTCTCTCTCTCTCCCACTGATTATAACTAAAACTTTTAAAAGCAGAAAATTCTTAAGACTTGGAAAAGTCATAGCATGCAGTCTGAGGAAAGGAGTCAAAACTTGAAGAATGAACTGTTCAGAACTGAATTTCTCATTTTCCCCCTTCTATTTCCCAACTTTGATCTGAGGGCAGCCTAGTTGTGGACCTAAAATCCTGAGAAAAACCCTGTATTTCTGGCCAGAGGACTGAGAAAATGGATCCCTGGGAACTAGATAACAGGGCAGCAGTCCCCAACCTTTTTGGCACCAGGGACCAGTTTCATGGAAGACAATTTGTCCATGAACCTGGGTAGGGGGATGTTTCAGGATGATTCAAGTGCATTACATTTATTGTGCCCTTTTATTTCTATTGTTATTACATTGTAACATATAATGAAATAATTATGCAACTCACCATAAGGTAGAATCAGTGGGAGTGCTGAGCTTGTTTTCCTGTAACTAGACGGTTCCATCTGGGGGTGACGGGGGACAGTGACAGATCATCAGGCATTAGATTCTCATAAGGAGCACACAACCTAGATCCCTCGCATGCGCAGTTCACAACAGGGTTTGTGCCCCTATAAGAATCTGATGGCTCTGCTGATCTGACAGGTGGCGGGGATCAGGCAGTAACGCGAGCGATGGGGAGTGGCTGTAAATACAGACGAAGCTTTGCTTGCTTGCCCACAGCTCACCTTCTGCTGTGCTGCCTGGTTCCTAACAGGCCATGGACCTGTACCGGTCCATGGCCCAGGGACTGGGGGCTCCTGGAGTAGGGGAAATGCTGGAAAAGAGGGATTCCTTAGCTCTGTGTATGGACCAACACAAATCTTGGGTTCAGCCTGAAGTTGCATAGACCCAGGACAGACCTATAAGCACTACTGCAAAGGTTTTCACAACTGACCTGACACTAGAACCCTGCAAACAGAAGGCAAGACAGAACCTGTGATCTCAACACAGCAGGGTTGATGGCCTGCTAAACAAAACGAAACCAACATTCTCTAGAAGTTTTACAAGGAGAATCTAGAATTTCACGGAGTAATATTAGAAATGTACGAGATACAATCCAAACTTACTTGACACATAAAGAACCAGGAAAATGTGATTATTTTTCAAAGGAAAAGGCAATAGATTATGTTAATCCTGAGATGGTCCAGATGCTGAAGTTATCAGACAAATACTTTAGCTGTTGTAACCAAGCCCACGAGGTAAAGGTAAACACCTTAAGATGGAAAGAAAAAAGTGTTTGGCAAAGAAATAGAAACTATTATAAAAATACAATACAACTTTTGAAAGTGAAAATTATAATATCTGAAAACAAAATTCATTGAATGGGCTTAATAGCGAATGGAGATGGCAGAGGAGTCAGTGAACTTGAAGATGTATCTATAAAAATTATCTGGTCTAAAGGACAGAGAGAAAAAATGATTGAAAAAAATTAATAGACTCTCAGTGGCCTGTGATATAAGACCAAAAGGTCTGACATTCTTGTTCTTGTAGCACCAAAAGGAAAGAGAAAGGAGATTGGATTAGGAAAAAATACATATTTGAAGAATTAACGGCTGAAAATGTCTTACATTTGGGCAAAACATAAATTTGTAGATGTAAGAAGCTCGGCAAGTCTCAAATGGAATAAACTAAAAGGAAATCATGTCCAGATGCATCACACACTGTTGAAAACCAGGTATAATGGAAAAATCTTGAAAGCAGCCAGAAATAAGTAACACATTATATATAGGGGAACAATGATTCATATGACTGAGTATTTCTCACCAAAAACCATGGAGGCCAGAAGACAGTAGAATAACATTTTTAAAGTGCTTAAAGAAAGGAGCTTTTAACCCAGAATGCTATATTCAGAAAAAAATATCCTTCCGGAATGATGGTAAAATAAAGACATTCTCAGATTAAGAAAAAGTGAGAGAATTCTTTGATATTAAACCTGCTCTAAAATAAATACCAAAGAGAGACTTACAGGCTGAAGGTAAATGATACCCTCAGGAATGAAGGAAGAGCAACAGAAATGGTAAATATTGGGCTAAATAAAATACCCTATTTTTATCCATTTAAATTCTTTAAATATTTACAGCTGTTGAAGGCAAAAATCGTAACGTTGGTGAGGTTCTCAATGTATATAGATATAAACATAACAGCTATAACATAAAGGGGGAGGGTAAAAGTATGTATATGTTTGTCAGGCTCCTACATTTTACTTTGAATTGGTAAAATAGTAACTTGAAGTAGACTGTAAAAGACTAGGAATGCATATTGCAATATCTAGAACAGTCACTACACACACACATACACAAAGAGATATTGCCAAAAGAGCCAATAGATACATTAAAATGAAATACTAAAAACTTTAAGTAATTCAAAAGAAGGTAGGAACAATGAAACAGAACCAAAACACATAGAGGACAAACAGAAACCACATAATAAAATAATAGATATAAATTCAACCATACCAATAATTACATTAAATGTAAATGATCTAAACATACTGCTAAAAAAAGAGATAGTCAGATTGGATAAAAAAGACTCAAATATAAACTGTCTACAGAAAGCTAATTTAAATATGACATAGGTTAAAAAAGGAAACAATATAAAGCAAATATGATGAAATGATAGAATCAAGTGGTAGATACCTGTGAGTTAATTCTGTTACTTGCTATGTTTGAAATATTCATAATAATAATAAAAGGTGATTGGATGATTTCTTACATAAATATTCTAGTCCTCTAGAGGAGGAAAGGAAAGATTGGCTAATGGATACAAGTTACGGCAAGATGGGAGGGATAATTCTAGTGTTCTATAGCACTTTAGGGTGAATGTAGTTAACAATAATTAAATGTACATGTTCAAAAAGCTGGAAGAGAGAATTTTTTTTTTTTTTTTTTTTTTTGAGACAGAGTCTTACCCTGTCACCCAGGCTGGAGTGAAGGGGAGTGATCTCAGCTTACTGCAACTTCTGCCTCCTGAGTTTAAGCAATTCTTGTGCCTCAGCCTCTTGTGCCTTTGCAGCTCTGTAGCGATTATTGTTATATACATGTTTTAAGACAGTGTCTCGCTTTATTGCCCAGGCTGAAGTGCAGTGGCATGATCTTGACTCACTGCAATCTCCACCTCCCGGGTTCAAGCAATTCCCCTGCCTCAGCCTCCTGAGTAGCTGAGACTACCGGCATGCATCACCACGCCTGGCTAATTTTTTGTATTTTAATAGAGATTGGGTTTCACCATGCTGGCCAGGATGGTCTTGATCTCCTGACCTCGTGATCCACCCACCTCGGCCTCCCAAAGTGCTAGAATTATAGGCATGAGCCACTGTGCTCAGCCTAAAAGAGAGGATTTTGATTGTTCACAACACAAAAAAATGATAAATGTTCAAGGTGATGGATATGCTAATTACCCTGATTTGATCATTATACATTGTACACATGTATCCAAATATCACTCTGTGTCCCACAAACATGTACAATTATTGCATATCAACTAAAAATAAAAAGAATCAATGCCCTTTAGATGGGTATATAAGATCTTTAGATGCCCGGTTCCAGACTGATGTCTCATCTTTTTCCCCTCTAGTCCCTGGTGTGGGACCAGAGCTGAGGATCTGGAATCAGACTGCTTAACTCAAGTTCTACTTCTTACCTGGTGATCATGTCCAAAGGACTTTAATTTTCTTAAACCTCAGAAGACTTCAACTGTAAAATAAGTATAACATTGCCTAACACTAAGGGTTTATTTTGAGGAATAAATGTAATATTGTACCTAAGTAATGGCAAAATGCTTGGCACATAGGACTTGTTCAAATGAATATGAGCTGTTATTAGCTAGACTGATTCACCTGGCTAAGTCACTGATTCCACTACAGGTCATCCTAATTCCTTGCCTTTTACTACCAACACAACACAGATTGCAACACATTAATGGCTGGTGAAATCAATGGAGTTTATTGTGGCCAGCATTACAAAAAATTGTAATGAAATGATGTACAACAGAATAGCATTTTTAAAAAGTGAATTTGTATAGTTAGGGTAATGATTGTTACAGCGTGTGGGTATAAAACATATTTATTATTGTGGGTTTTGGCCAAAAGAAGCTTGAGAGACACTGATTTCCATGATTCCTTTTGCCTGGAGTAACGAGGCTTATTGTTGCCCTCCGGTGGATTTTCAACAGCCTGTTGGAGCCCCACTTCTTGAAAAGTTTTCACGTGATTTTCCTTAGCTGAAATGCAAAACCTGTGGAAGCCAAGGGTGGGTTTTAAACAAGGAAGTGATTAGATATGATTTACATTCTAAGAACAGGTGCTCCTGTGACGAGGACGCCTCAGGAGGGAGTGAGAGCAGAAGGGAGCCCACCTGTGGTCATCTCAGCAACAGCAGAAGAACCTGGGCTGCTGGGAGTGGAGTTGGAGAGAAACAGGTTGATTTGGTAGTTATTCTGCAGGTAGAATGGACAGGCAAATTCCGCGAGATGCCCTGGGGTCGCTGCTCAGGCTCAGGTCTTTCTGTGGCTTCTTCTTGGTCAGTCTGGCTCCATTCCTCCATGTCTGGTTCATATCACTCCCTACATTCGGAGTCCATTTTCTGATGCGCTCTTTCAGCTCTTTGCCTGCACTCATCTGTGACTGCCTGCTCATCTCTCCAGGTGAACTGGAGCTCCTGGGAGTCCTTTCCTTTGTGGGGATTATCAATATCAGAATGGAGTGACTTCCGTCAAACCCTAACAAAATGGAGGCGGAGACCATGAAGAGCGAGCCTACCCGCATGCCTGTAACAGGACTTCTCACCAGTAATCCCTGCACATATGCCTATGATAGGGACTATGCCAGGAACTCCTCACGTACGCAAGATTCGAGGTAAGTCATTGGCTTAAGGACACTTGCCCAGCAATGGCAGCCTCTACCAATGCGACGTCGCCAACTCCTGTCATCAATGGTCTTTGTTTCCAAATAGCTTATGTGGAATTCTCCGTTTTTTGGTCTGTAAAAGTTTTCTTTAGCCCCAGTCTCTTTAGATATGCCTATGATTCATCCCAGCACATGTTTCCCAGGTTGCAATCCTCTGCAATTCCCAAATAAGCTCTTTTTGTGGAGATCCTGTCTCTCTCTGTCATTATTTAGGTTGACACCTTTTATGTCCTGCATTGCTGTTGATGACACCCACATTTGTACCTCTGGCTTGAACGTCCCCATCCCCAACAACGAAATTCCTATCTCTGTCTACTCGGTACCTCTATTTGAACCGCTAAGATGAGTGTCCCAAACCGAGCTTCTGTGATGCCCCCAAAGCTGCTCCTCCCCACCACCTCCTCCTCTCAGCAATGGCAGCTTTATTCTTCTTTGGGCTTTATTCCGTCCCCCAACTTTGGAGCTTTCTTGACCCCTCTCTATTGCTCACACGCCATATTCAGTGTGTCGGCAAATCCTTTGACCCTGCCTTCCAAAGACATCCAGAATCTCCTCACTTCTCACCACCTCTCTGTCTCACTCTGTGTCAGGCCACCCTGTGTGTCACTTGCACAATCGCAGGAGCCTTGGATGGAGTCCTTCAGACCTTCTACCTCTTTGACTTCATCTGGTGCTGCTCCAAGCCCCGTGCTCTTCCTTGGACACACCGAGCATGCTCCTGGCAGAGCCTTTGCACTTGCTGTTCCCTTTGTTGGGAAGCCTTTTCCCCAGATACCTGCTCAGCTCATCCCTTGTCTCTTTCAGTTCTCACTCAGATTCCCCTTCTCAGTTGAGTCTTTCTGACCATCCTCATTAAAATCAAGTAACACCCCTACTCCACTCCCTCGCCCATTTTCCTCATCCATTTCCGCCCCCCCCCAGGACTAATCACTCTCTAACATTCTATATATATATATATATATTTAATATATTCGTTTATACGTCTTGCATAAACAAAACAATTTGGTTTATTGTCTATCTCTTCTTGCTAGAGTGTAAACTCCACAAGGGTAAGAGTGCTTGTTTATTTTGTCACCGTTGTGTCCTTGGCTCCTAAAATGCTGATGGTGTGGCCAGCTGCATGCGCTGCTGTCTCTATTTTGAAATCCTTAGTAAATTTTGGACAAGACCCTCCTCTTTCATTTTATGCTGGACCTGGAAAATTACGGAGCGGGTTCTGACTTCCAGGCACATAGTATGCATTTAATAAATAATCTCTTGAATGAATGTTGAATGTGGTGGTTTTCAAAGCAGATGTGAGATAAGAGGTTACTGATTGGTTGACTGAATGGAGGGAGGGCTGATTATTCATTCCTCCATTCACTAACATTCAACAAATATTTACCTGACATCCTTAGGGATTAAATTTCTGTCCACTGATAGCAAACCTCATGCATTGTGTTGCGCACTCCATAGATTTGAGGGATTTTAGGAATACAACACCCTGTGATGTAGGTATGATTGTCTCCACTTCCAGATGAAGATACTGAGAAGTTAAGGCATTGCCTGAGGTCATGTGGCTCGTGGAAGCCCCAGGTAGGATTATCCCATGGCTGGCCAGGCTGAGCTGTGGGGGCAGGTCCTATACTTTCAGTCTCCTCCTTCAGAATCCCTCCTCCTCACTCCCCATTCGTGGGCTGCTTCTCCCAGGATCAGGCAGCCTCTGTCCACCTTTTCTCACTTCACCCTTTCTCTCTGCAGAATTAGAATCGGCTCTCACCTATTTGTTTCTTACTGTGGATTTATCCATGTGTCACCTCTCCCAGGCAGAATTACATTCTGAAGGCATCTCTAATTGAGATTGTTCCATGGGGAAGGACCCTTAGACCTCAGGAAGCAGGTGTTAAGGCCCTGGAGTGAGGCAGGAACCCCAAAGCCCTGATGACACCCCATGTAGGTACCCCTAAACCTGCCTACATTTCAGGCCAGGCCTCCAGTATAGAGATGGAAAATAGTCCCACTTTTGGTCACAGATTCTAGAAAACTGTGAAATTCTGGGGAAATCCATTTTGAGTAATACCTTTTAGAAGAAGGAGAAATGGAAGTAGCTTATCATAGCATGGGTTTTGTTAGACAAAGATGGCAATTCAGGAGGAAACATAAATTTAACAACTCTTAAGTATGTGCAGCTGACATCTCGTAGAGTGGGACTGGTGACTAAACCAGAAGTTACTGTCTGCATCCTCTGTCACTTACAAATAAAAATGAGGACCAGACCTTAGTTATGAAATGCACGAACAACCTCTGCTGTGGGAGCCACATAAAAAGATGGTGATTCCAAATATTTAACCTTATCATGTGTCTGTGTGGTTTCATTTGAAAATGGTGGGGTGCCTGAAATTCTCAGAACTTCGAAAACTCTTAACTTTTTTGGTTTTTTTTTGAGACAGGGTCTTACTCTGTTGCCCAGACTGGAGTGCGGTGGTGCAATCATAGTTCACTGCAGCCTCAAACTCCTGGCCTCAAAGGATCCTCTCAAGTACCTGGGATTACAGGTGCATGCCATCGTGGCCAATTTTTAATTTTTTTTTGTAGAGACGAGGGTCTTTCTCATGTTGCCCAAGGTTTTGAACTCCTGGGCTCAAGAGATACTCCCATCCTAGCCTCCCAAAGTGCTGGAATTACAGGCAGAATTCATCATGCCCAGTTGAAACTCTATGCATTGAAATAACAAATATAAGAAATAGGTAAAAATATAATACATAATAAATACAATAAATATAATAAATACACAAATATATATAGTATTCTACATGTAAAATCATATGTATTTTATATATGAATATATTATATATTTTGTATATGACTTTATTATCTAATATAATATATTGTATATATATTTGAAAATATTATATATATAAAGTATATGACATATAAAATCAGAAATAAACATAAGGAATGTAAGTATTGAAATTACATTGTAAACTTGCTTTTTGTACTCAGACCTTCCCCACAGTATTAGGATGGTTTCATTGGCAAGTAAAAGAAACTGAACCTAACCCAGCTTAGGACTTCAGGAAAATTGATTGAATGATTGGTTGATTGCTTCTATGATTGAACACGCTGCCTCACCTCCAGGCCTCCTGGCTTGATGCCCAGAGGGGCAAAAGGAGCTTCTCTCTTCTCCCAGCAGTCACATGTCGAATCCTAGATGAGCTCGGGCTGGCCTTACTTGGACACATGCCCATCCCTTGGGCCCTTGACTTAGCAGGAAGGATGGGGGGCTGATTAGCCAGACCTCAAGGGGGCCAGAAACTGTGACTGAACCCCCGAGAATCAATACTGTCAGCTTTGGGGAGAAGCAGCTCCCAGAAAAAAGAAACAGTGATTGCCTATAATCTTGCTTTTCTTTCCATGCTGACAAGAGACATTTTCCCTGAGACTGACAGAAAGCGCCGTGTTGTAAAGAACTAGTCCTTTCTCTTAGCTGTTTTCATAATTCCAGGTGTTTTGTGTTCCAGTCAAAAGACTCAAGAAAAGAAAAATTTCCCAAAAGAGAGGATCAACTTCTTTATTTTGGGAACAGTAGCTAAAATGTGGTCTCTGGACTCAGGCTAACCTAGATTTCAACACTGCATCTCCTGTGGAGTGTAGGAACTTGGGAACTTAGGTCCTGTTGGCCTTCACTTTCCCCATTTGTAAAACAGAGATAAAATTATACCCCTCTTAGTTTTGTGGTAAGGATTAGATAAAATAACACATATTACCAAATAGCACAGGTCTCTGTAGATTTTCTTTTATTTACTTTCTCCTTCAAATACCCACTGGGTAATTTTTTACCCCTGGAGAAGCCTTGGAAAAGCGGTGATACCAGATACATTCCCTTATCGTATCTCTTGTCACATTCATTATGCTGAAATCATCCATTTAAGTGTGTCTCTCTCTTTTGTTTTCCATCAGGCGGCAGGTTCCTTGAGATCCAGGGCCATGTGTTATCCATTTTGATGTCCCCAGTGTCAAACTTAATGCCTGGGAACACAATAGGAATTCAGTCAATGCGGAGCTGCTGAACTATTGAACCACCAGGTAGAGCTTTTGAGGGTGACCGATCGTTGTTGCCTTTAAAAAGCCAGATTGGTGGGTTACACCCACACAGAGCCAAGTTAGACTATTTTCTGGAATTTGTTTAACCCAGGGTATGTATTTAGCTGGACCTCAAATGGAATGTTGATGTGACCAAGTCATCTTATAGGGGAATGGCAAGGCAGGGAAGAGGCAACAGGGAGTTACACGGCTGGTTGGAGTCTTCACTCTCCTACCTACTTGCTTGTGGAATCTTGAGCAAGTTTTTTGATCTATTTCTACCTCAGTTTTCTGATCTTTAAAACGGTTCCGCAATAATACCAACCACATAGGACTACTGGGATAATTAAATGAGACAATGTATTTAAAAAGCCACTGTGGGCCGGGCATGGTGGCTCATGCCTGTAATCCTAGCACTTTGGGAAGCCAAAGTAGTTGGATCACTTGAACTCAGGAGTTCAAGACCAGCGTGGGCAACATGATGAAACCCCATCTCTAGAAAAATACAAAAAAATTAGCCAGGCATGGTTGGCATTTGCCTGTAGTCCCAGCTACTCAGGAGACTGAGGTGGGAGGATCACTTGGAACCTGGGAAGCAGAGGTTGCAGTGAGCCAAGATTGTGCCACTGAACTCCAGCCTGAGATGTTTAAAAAAAAAAAAAAAAAAGCCACTGCCTTGATGCATCAACATGCAATATGGAAAGGTCCCTGACCTGGGGCCACAGGGTTTGCTTGGTAGGCACTGTGTTTGTAGGAGTACAGTCTTGGCTGCTGTAACAAAAAGGCTCCAAAGTACAGTGACTTACTGAGAGAAGTTGATCTGTTTCCATGTCACAGTCTGGAGGTCAGCAGATCAGGTCTGCTGGGGCAGCTCCACATCCTGAACACGTGCTTTCCATCTCTGTGTCTAAGGAGATACCCCGGTTCTCCTCCTCTCCTTCCAGCAGTGGAAAGTGGGGAAGGGACTGGGCATGGAGGGGTCGATGATACTACCAATTTTTTGAGAGCAAGATCAAGATGTGACCTTTATCACTTCTGTGGGCTTTACCTAGTCACATGACCATGGCTACTGCAAGGGAGACTGGGAAATGTAGTCTTTGGCCAGGCAGCCATGTTGCTGGCTAAAATTTATACTACAGAAGTATAGAAGAACAAAAATTGGGAGACAACCAGCCACCTGCCATAGCCACTTAGGACCTCATGAAGAAAGGCAAGAGTGATAGTTACCTCTCAAAAAGGCTCTTTGCTGGGTTCCCTTGGCAGCAAGTGCATTGTACAAAGTCTAACTCCCCATGAACCAGAAGGGAATTCAGGAAATGATTCAGGCTCCCTGGCTGACTCAAACACTCAGGATCCTGGAGAGAAAAGTAGCCATACACCCATTTGGGGCTTGGGGTTTAGTTTATAATAATAATAATGACTTTGGCACAGAAAACTTCCTGAGGGTTAATGAATGACTGGCTTGGATTAATAGCCCAAATCACTGCTGAAGTCTATCAACTCCTTCCAGCTTCATATTAATCTACAGGAAATTCTTTGTATACCCAGCTATTACTGCTTCAATCTCACAAAATAAAAATGAATGGATGTTTCATTAGAACTTGGAAAAAAACTTGATCACCATTGTGGGTGGCCACCATGCTATTATTATTTTTTTTTCAGGCACATTTCCTGCATTTCCTCTGGTTCTCTTTCTGGCTTCAATTTGTTTCAGTGGCAACAGCAGCAGCTGGCCCTCTAGACTAACATCTCCTTGCTATTTATAATACACTTTGCAATGCTCATTATTTCTTAACTTTGTCTTCCCAGATAGACTGGGAGCTCCATGAGGTCCGAGACAACCTGAAGTCTCCCAGCTCAGAAGAGACTTGCTATGGCAATCACTCAGTAACTATTTGTTGAATTGGACATAGTAGAAGAGCTGAAGAATTTTAAACAAGTCACCATCAGTCCAGTGGATTCCTCAAAGCAAACCTGGAAATCTCGGCATGAGTTGGATTTAAGGCAGTACATTTTCAGCTCCTCAAAATTTGAACAGTTTCTCAAGAGAACAACTTGAAACAGAAAGGAAGGATGTAGATGTGGTTGTAGAAGATGATGTCTAAGGCCACCAAACTGTCCACTGTGAAGATAAACCATGCATGTTTAGTAGGCGGTGGCTCCCCTTCCCTGTGGGGAGTCCCACTGCTTCCCTGGCCTGGGAGTTCTCTGCCAGTAGATGTTATTGACAAAATAAGCAAAGTCCCCTGATTCAGATAATTAGAGTTTATGATAGCTCTAGATTGCCACTGCCATGCTATTTAAAGTCCTGCTTTATTGTCTGACATGAGTTTGGCACCTGTGAGGACTTGTCCAACGCAAGGTACAATCTCCACTGAAAGATACCACCAGCACATCTTGTCACTGTGCTGTAGCAAGCCGGGCGGTACAATGATGTTGGCAGGACCCTGTTTAGGTGGAGGATGGCTACCTGGGCATCAATAACATTCTACCTTGATTCCACATTGATTCCCAAACAGCTCTTCACCCACATCTTCTAATTAAAGCAGCAGATGGGAGTCCCAGCTAGAGAAAAGTTCTGGGAGCAGGAGAGGTGTTGGTGGCTTTAAAACCAAGGGTAAAGACTGAATTAGGAGGTTAGGCAGGAGTAGGATCAAAGGCTTAGAAAGTGCTTGTTTCCTTCTATTGTTCTTATGAGAGCTGATAAGGGGCTTTCAGTTTTGTGGGGAGCCTTGGAAGAGAATGAGGGAATTTAATCAACTAGCGGGACCTTTCCAACCTACATTTCCCAGTGTTTGTTGGGTGATACATTTGCCTAATAAGTTAAAGCTTCCAAAAATAGAAAGGAAAGCTTGGCGACACTAAGCTCCGGCATGCTGTCATCTTCTGGCTAGGGGTCTTGTGCTTCTGTTTTTCTATTTCTGACCAAGGACATAAAATGTGTTGTGACCTCTCAGATAATGCTATGGCATCATGTCCAAGCAGCAACTAACCAGAGTGGAGTTTTTGTAGATAAAAAAAGTACTGAATAGCTCAGCCACAGGGAGGATTTCACGATAAATTGCTTTTTCAGAAAATGACAAAGGGGCAGACACTTGCGGTTCTTCCATTGAGAGCCTTAAGGAAGTTAAGCGAAGCTCCGCTCACCCCTTCAAGTAACGATGACCCATCAGATTGTGGTCATAACCAGTAGCATCTGAGCCACCCCTAACCTCTCTGGGCCCCAGATTCCTTGTTAAGTTAAATGAGATGACTTCCCAGTTTACCATTCTAGGGGTTCCTGAGGAGTTAAAAATGAAGGAGAAAATCCAACATGTACCAAGTGAACAAGAGCTCAAGGCGTATCACTGGCACGAAAGTGACCGCTGTCCATTAGAGATGTGCTTGCCCTAGATTTCCTTTAGGAAATGCAAACATTGAACTCTGACCTTCAGGACCCAAGCCCCGGCTTGTATCTATTCTATACACTTTCTGTTATTTGATAGGGCTCACAAGGAACAGTCTTTTTTTGTTGTTGTTGTGAGAGACGGAGTCTCACTCTGTCTCCCAGGCTGGAGTGCAGTGGTGCCATCTCAGCTCACTGCAACCTCCATCCGCCGGGTTCAAGCAATTCTCCTGTCTCAGCATCCTAAGTAACTAGGACTATAGGCGTGTGCCATCATGCCCAGCTAATTTTTATATTTTTAGTAGAGACGGGGTTTCACCATGTTGGCCAGGCTGGTCTCGAACTCCTAATCTCAAGTGATCTACCCTCCTTGGCCTCCCAAAGTGCTGGAATTACAGATGTGAGCAACCACACCTGGCCCATTTGTTTTCTTTCAAGACTTTCTGTAAGACCAGTACTTTAGGTGAACATGTGGACAGAACAAGAGCATCACTATTTTGCAATATGAAGACCGGAAAAAACAGAGGCAAAATGTTGAGCTTAATGGCACCTTTTTATAATTTGTATTTGGTGTCTGTCATTTCCATTGGATAGTTTGAGAGATAAATACAAGTCAATGACATGTTCTCTTTCATACCCTATTGTCTAATCCTGCTAACACACACATGCACACACACACACACACACACACACACACAGTTTACCTAATTTATCTGTTCCCTGATTATTACACTCTCAATTGCTGCAGTCTCAGAAGCAGCATGGTATAACAGAAAGAATATGAGGCTTAGAATCCAAAAGCCAGAGTGTGAATTCCAGCTCCACCGACTTGCTGGGGGACTTGAAGCAAGGCATTAAGCGTCTCTGTTTACTCATTTTATTACTTTCCTATTGCCTCTGTGATATAGCACCACAAACTTGCTGACTTAAAACAACACACATTTATTCTCTTAGCATTCTGGAGGTCAGGAGTCCGAAATCAATTTCACTGGGCTAAAATCAAGATGTTGGTAGGACCAAGATCCCCATGGAGGCTCTGGGAGAACCCATTTCCTTGCCTTTGCCAGCTTCTAATGCTGCATTCCTTGCATTCCTTAATTGTTGACCCCTTCCCCCATCTTCAAAGCCAGCAGAGCAACACCTTGTTTCATTGCCTTCTCTCCTGTCAAATCTCCTTCTGCCTCCTTCCTATAAGAACACTTGTGGTTGCATTTAGAGGCTACGATGATAATCCAGAATAATATCTTTATCTCAAGATCTTTGACTTAGTCTCGTCTGCAAAGTCTCTTTTGCCACAGAGGGAAACATTCACAGGTCCCAGGAGTCAGGCGGTGCACATCTTTGGGGGACTTTATTCTGCCCACCACACTCATCTTTCTTTTTTAGATGGAGTCTTGCTCTGTCGCCCAGGCTGGAGTGCAGTGGCATGATCTTGGCTCACTGCAACCTCTGTCTCCCGGGTACGAGTGATTCTCCTGCCTCATCCTCCCAAGTAGCTGGAATTACAGGTGCCTGCCACCACGCCTGGCTAATTTTTGTATTTTTAGTAGAGATGGGGTTTCACTATGTTGGCCTGGCTGGTCTTGAACTCCTGACCTCAGGTGATTCTCCCACCTTGGCCTCCCAAAGTGCTGAGATTACAGACGTGAGCCACCATGCCTGGCCCCACACTCATCTGTTAAGTAGAGCTAGGAATTCCTATCCTAAGGGACACAAAAATGAAAAAAGATTTGTGAAGAGGCACATAGTAAAAGCCCACACATGTTGCTGAGTTTGGAGGAGGGTGGGTCTGACCTCCCATTGGCTGGTCTCCGCCTGATGGACATCATGAAGAATGAGAGAGCCAGGACTAATGTGACTGGGGGCTGTTCAGGGGCCAGAGTGGCTTGAGGTGCCAGCAGCCCTGGTCGAAGGATGACTTCAGGAGCAAGGCTCAGAGCTGGGTGGAAGAAGCTTCAATAAACAGCCCCTGAGCCAAGCATGATGGTGTGTGCCTGTGGTTCCAGCTACTCAGGAGGCAGGTGGGAGGATGGCTTGAGTCAGGAGTTCGAGGCTGCAGTGAGCTATGATCACACTACTGTACTCCAGCCTGGGTGACAGAATGACACCCTGTCTCTAAAAAGAAAAGGCACCTGGATGCTCATGACCGAGATGGGGTGGGGGCGGTGGTGGGGTGGGACGGCCTCACTTTATAACTTTGCTTTCAGCATGATGTGGATTAGTGTCTCCCACGTGGGAAAATTATGTTTACCACTTAGAGAGCGGATAGTGCTTGGTTACCCCATGACGCTGGACGGTGGCAGGCTTAACTCCCCCATCAAGGGCCTTGATGTATCTGGAGCCCTAGTCCTAGCAACAGCAGCAAATCTCCTTTTTCTTTTCCTCGAGCTGGTTGTTCACCAGGCAGTTGGGATGTTACATGAGAAGAGAAGACACACAGCAGTCCCTTGTTTTCAAGAAGTCAGTCTGGTCACGTTATTATTCTTTTTCAAACCCCTCCTCTTCACCAAGTTTTATGATCCTGGGAATGAGATTCCTCCCCAGCATCTTTAGAGTTATCAGGGGTTAGGATCGGTGCAAGCAGCCACTTCCCTGGAATCATCAGTAGCCCTCCAGCCTCTAGGGGAGAGCTGCCAGCGGTCAGAGTTGTTGGGAATTACAAGGGAGAAGCTAGGGAGAAGGAACTCAGTCCTTCAGTCTCTGAACTTGGCTCCTGGCAGGAGAAGCCAGGAGAGTGGGCCAGTCCTAGATAGGAGCTCTCCTAGGGAATTCCGAGGGTCCCCCCAAGATCCAGTCATAACATGAAGAATTACTGGTGGTCTCTTGCTCAGATGTGCCTGTGAATTCATATCACAGATGCTTGATGCACTTGACAATTGTTTAATTGCTTGAGCCCTACTGATACTCTTTAGGTCACTTCAAGGGAGTGATTTCAAGTATGATCATTGCCTCAAATCTGTATGGCTTTCCTTGCCTCTGAGGTGCTTTAAGAGGACTTATGTCCTTTGACTCCCTTAGTAACTCAGGAGGGTGGCTAAGATGCAGCTCTAGAGGTCTCCAAGCTCTCTGCAAAGCCTGCCTTCAGTAGTCTGTGCACCACGAGATGTATAACTTTATTATTCTCTAGCTGAATTTAGCTCCTGCTTCGAGCCACTGTTTTCCCATGTCATTTTAGGGGTTCCATGTTTTCCCTGGAGGTATATATATATATATATATATATATACACACACACACACACACACACACACACACACACACACACACATATTCCAGGGGCCTCTGAGGTGCCAAACATGTGTGGGGTCCATCTGGTTCACACTGATGTCCATGATCATTGATCTACATGGGTCATCAAGGAGCGATTTCCCTGTTGGAAGCTCCAAGTAAAATGTCAACTTCAACATTCCACACAGCTCTGGGTGCCACACTCCTTTTCCTTTTAAAAGATGATTATCTGCTAGTGGTGAATGCTCTTGGGGTTTTATTTGTAGTTTTTTTTCTTGTCCCAAATGTCTATATTTCATCTTCACTCTTGAGGGATATTTTCCATGGCTAGAGGATCTAGGCTTTTCTTTTGGATTCCACTGTGGCTTTAAAAAAAGTCAGCTGACTGTTTATTTATGGCCTCTTTAAAGGCGATCTCTTTCTTCCTAAGGCTGTTTTAAAAGTTTTCTTCCTTCCTCCCTCCTTCCCTCCCACCCCATCCTCCTCCTTCCTTTCCTTTCTCCCTCCCTTCCTTCTCTTCCTCCCTTCATCCCATCCTCCCTTCCTCCCTCTTTCCTTCTTTTTTCCTTCCTCCTGCCCTCCTTCCTTCTTCCATATTAAAATATTTAAATATATATATTTTTTGAGATGGAGTTTCACTCTTGTTGCCCAGGCTGGAGTACAATGGCACGATCTTGGCTTACTTCAATCTCCGCCTCCCGGGTTCAAGTGAGGTTCACCTGCCTCAGCCTCCCAAGTAGCTGGGATTACAGGCGCCTGCCACCATACCCAGCTAATTTTTGTATTTTTAGTAGAGATGGGGTTTCACCATGTTGGCCAGGCTGGTCTCAAACTCCTGAACTCAGGCAATCCACCTGCCTTGGCCTCCCAAAGTGCTGGGATTACAGGTGTGAGCCACCACGCCTGTCCTATTAAAATATTTTCTTCTGGGCCTTCCCTCCTTTTACTTCTTTTGATACCGCCATGAAATGCATGTTAGGTTGACTCACTGTATACTTTATTACGCTCTCTTCTGGTTTTAATCTTTCTGTCTTCTTATACTGTAATGTCAATGTTTCTTCTGCTTTAATTTTGGTATATGAATTCTTCAGCTGGATTCAAAGTGTGGTTAAAGCCACTTATATGCTCTTTAATTTTTAGTTGTTGTACTTTTCACCTCTGGAAGTTATTCTGAATTCTTTTTTTATATCAACTATGTGACTGTGTGACACTTCTTATAGTTTCCAGTTCCTGGTTCGAATTTGCAAACTTGTTGACTATTTCTTTGAATAGAGTAGCTAGAATTGTTTTAGTCTGTGTCTAGTGCGTTGAATATCTGAAACCCCTGTGAGTGTTTCTTTTGTCTGCTAGCCCTACTCATGGCATCCTGTTTTCTTGGATGTCTGGTTGTCGTTGAATATGTCCAGCTCCAGTTATTTCTGGGCATACCCAGAGGGCACACCTGTTCACTATCACCCAGTGGAATTGCCATGTGTTTGTCTCCTGTCATGATGACCTTTGCATTCAGGGAGAGGCCTCTGCTATCTGCAGAACTGTGTGAAATCACCTCATTTTTGCTTTCAATGAAGGTTGTCTCCTGCTGGTCACCACCACTTCCTCAAATGACTAATGCCACTCTTGCTCACAATGCTAAGACGCTAAGGAGTTTTCAGAGGGCTGGAGTGATTCTGCATCCGCTGAGGTTCTCAGGAAACGAGACCACAGGGCCATCTGTGCATGAGTGACAGTGGGGTGGGGTGGATGAGCAGTGGCAGTGGTGGGCACCTACGTGGTTGGGGTCACAGCTTTTTATATCTTGGTGAAAACAACATTCCACAAGAACAAATTCTGGTCACAGAGGCCAGAGTAGACTCTCAATGTGATGGCCCTTCGCCTTTGATGATAGCAGTTTTTTTAGGGGGAGCAGGGGTGGCCAAACTTGTTAGCCTAATTTTCTCTTCCTAATTCTACCTAGAGGCTGCTGAGTTCACCTCTCCCTTTGCCAGGCAGACAGGCTCAGACATGCAAGAATGGAAGGGGGTGTGGGGGTGGGTGGGAGGATTAAGTTGGGGAGAGCTAGTCTTGTCTTTGTAGATTACCAGAACTGACACACACACGTACACTCACTCACTCACTCACTCATCTATTCATCTATTTTTGGCCTAAGTGCCTTTGGACCCTTCTTTGGAAAAGCACATGAACTCTTTGGAGTCTCCTGTTCCACTTGGTAAATTTCCTATAGCCACGCACTGAAAGTTCCTGCTGCCCTCCTTCCTCTGAGCTTGTGGGGCCCACAGATCCCCTGCTCCACTTCCTGCTTCATTTCAGCTGACGGTGAGTGCAGGGCAGGCTTGTAGGAAGGGCGCGCTGGGGGCGGGGAACTGCAGCACCCACCCCACCCCCAGCCCCGGTGCTTAATGCCCCAGCCTCAGTCTCCCTTGCTGTGCCCTTCCCTTAAGCCTCACTCTTGGCCTCCCCAAAGACAGAGTTTATTCTGTTTTTATTGATAGGATGACTCTCCCTCGTTCTAATGCCATCTGAATGCCTGAGCAATTACATCTTACAACCTCATGAAAAAACACAGCAGCTTGTCACGATGAATGATGTTACCGTGAATAATGCAGTTTTGAGTTCAAACTCCTTCTTATTCCAAGAATGAGTAAATATCCCTATTCCCTCCCCTCCCCATTGCGTTTGGGTTTGACATGACATGAATCATTGTGGTTTTACTCCTGGGTAGAACTGTTTTTCTGTATTGCGTTGCCAACTGAGGGAAGGACAAAAAAAGGAGCCTTACTAAGGAGCAGTTTCAGATGAACTTCAACTCTCAGAAATCTTGAAGAATGAATGAACTACAACTTTCCGAAATTGCAAAAATGTTCAAATCAGAAGGGACCCACGGGAAGCAACCTGGTCCTTATATAGGACTGGAAAGAAAACGGAGGCCCAGTGAGGGAACACTGGCTTCTCCAAGGTCACACTGCAAGTCAGTGGTGGCACTAGTGACCCAGGAGTCCTCCTGATTCCACCGTGTCCTGACCCCAGACCAGCAGCCTTATTTGTGGTTAAAGAACATGGAAAAACAGCTTATGTTTGAATTTTAAAATCATGCCAGTACTAAAGATCTGCATTCCATGAACACTGAGCTTTGCTGTGTGCGGGTTGCTATGAATTTTGTCACTATTTTCTCTAAGCACTCTCAGTATTGTACATATACAATTCCATTCTTTATTGTCCAGGGAAAAAGTTGCATTTACTGAGCAGTGAGAAGGATGATTTGAAGTCCCTGGGGACCCCCACCCTTGTCTTTCTATGTGAGATTGTATTGCAGGGCTCACGTTCTCTCAGCAGTTCATTGCACATACAGTGCACTTATTGAGCACCTACTGTATGCCAGGAGTTATGTGGTAAGCTAAGCAGACAAAAACTCCTGCTCTCACAAGAAGAAAGAATAAACAAGCAGACAATTGCACGTATAATGTCGGCCGGGTGTGGTGGCTCACTCCTATAATCCTAGCACTTTGGGAGGTGGTGGTGGGAGGATTGCTTTAACTCAGGAGTTCAGGATGAGCCTGGGCAACATAGCAAGACCCTGTCTCTACAAAAATTCAAAAGATTAGCTGGGGGTGATGGCATGAATCTCTGGTCCCTCGGGACCAGAGGCCTCAGGAAGCTGAGGCAGGTGAATCACTTAAGCCTGGGAGGTTGAGGCTGCAGTGAGCTGTGATCACACCACTGCACTCCAGCCTGGGCCACAGAGCGAGACCCTGTCTCTAAATAAACAACCTGATGTCAAGTTAGGAAGTGTGGCAAAAAGGAACAAAGTCAGGGTGACTGCCGTTCTAGAAAGGGTGGTGAGGGAAGGTCTCCTTGAGCAGACCCTGTGGAAGTGGAAGGGTAAGTCATGAGACTCTCTGGAGGAAGAAGATTCCAGGTGGAAATGCCTTAGGGGGTGTTAAACGCTTTAACGGGTGTCAGCCAGAAAGCCAAATGGCTGGAGCTGAGGGAGTAGGGGAGGCGGCGTAGAAAATGAGGCCAGAGACGGAGGCGGGGCCCGATCACAGAGGGGCACAGAGAACGAGGAAGGAATTGGATTTTTGAAAAAGACTGTGGCAAAATACAAAATCTAAAATACAAAAATAAAAAATATAGAATGTCCTACCTTCACCATTTTAAGTATACACTTCAGTAGTGTTAAATGCATTCACGTTATTGTTCAACCCATCTCCAGAACTTTCTGAATCTTGCGAAATTAAAACTCTCTGCCATTTCAACAATCCGCATTTCCTCTTACCTCTCCTTCGTGGCAACCACCATTCTTCTTTCTGTCTCTGTAAATGTTAGTACTCGGGGTATCTCATCTAAGTGGAATCACACAGTATGTGTCCTTTTGTCACGGACTTATTTCACTTTGCATAATGTCCTTAATATTCATCCATGTTGTAGCATGTGTCAGATTTTCTTTCCTTCTTAACACTGTGTAATATTCCATTGTACGCATAGACTACATTTAGCTTATCTGTTCACCTGTGGATGGACACTTGGGTTGCTATAGTGAATAATACTGCTCTAAATATGGATGTATAATTATCTCTTTGCGACCCTGCTTCTAATTCTTTTGGATGTGTACCCAGAAATGGAATTACTGAATCATGTGGAGATACTGTTTTTCATTAATTTTTTTTTTTTTAAATTTTTGAGATGGAGTTTCGCTCTGTCACCCAAGCTGAAGTGCAGTGACACGATCTCTGTTCACTGCAACTTCTGCCTCCTTGCGCCATTCATTCTGAAAATGCAGGCCTGAACCCAATTGCCTTTGGGGACGGGTACCTGCCCAGAGGAAGAAGTTGAGGAGACAATAATGTCACGAGAATCATCATCTTTGACTGAGAAATGGTGTGCGGAGTTTCTGGTGCATTCTGAAGTGATTCTCGTGCCTCAGCCTCCCGAGTAGCTGGGATTACAGACGTGCGCCACCATACCCGGCTAATTTTTGTATTTTTAGTAGAGATGGGGTTTCACCATGTTGGCCGGGCTGGTCTCAAACTCCTGACCTCAGGTGATCCACCTGCCTCAGCCTCCCAAAGTGCTAGGATTATAGGCGTGAGCCACGCACCTTGCCTGATTGGTTATTTAAATTCTGAGATGGGGATACTGATGTTTGAAAACCACAGGGATAGGATAGGTATCAGGTGGGGAGGGAGAGCAAAAGTGGCATTTAGAATACATTATGTTTGAAAAACCTAACACACATTCTACATCCAAGTAGAATAGATGGAGGTATTTGAAACTCAGAAGACAACTGAGCTGGAGACAGGAATCTGTGGATCATCTGATATATTTAGCATTTACAGCCACAGGGCCGCTGCTTGACTTTTTTTTTCCCCCTAGACGGAGTTTCGCTCTTGTTGCCGAGGCACGATCTCGGCTCACTGCAAGCTCTGCCTCCTGGGTTCACGCCATTCTCCTGCCTCCCCAGCAGCTGGGACTACAGGTGTCCGCCACCACGCCCGGCTAATTTTTGTGCTTTTAATAGAGACGGGTTTCACCATGTTGGCCAGGCTGGTCTCAAACTCCGGACCTCAGGTGATCCACCTGCCTCAGCCTCCCAAGTGCTGGGATTACAGGCGTGAGCCACCGCGCCTGGCCCTTGCGATTTTTTTTAAAAGGACGTGGCTGGGTGACTAATCTTGCGGAAATACATAAAAAAGAAAAAAAAAACTCTAGTGTTGGTTTTAAGACCCTGAGTTTTACTTCATTTCCTCACCGCTCCCTGCTGCCTTCAGGCAGGCCAGCTGCTTCCCTAGGGGCAGAACTGGAGAAAGAATACGTCTCTCTGATGTCACTACTGCGCTCAGGCAACCCACTGTGGAGCTTCACAGTGGTTCTCTGCCAAATATTCTGAGGCTTTCAGCCTGAGACGATATGTCAAAACCAGGGAGGTGCTCGTGGGGGAAAGCAGCACTGGACCGAGTCTAGATGCTGCTTCCCTCAGGCTGTGATGACCTTCGACTGGCCCTCATCCCCAAGAACCTCAGCTTCTTCTTCTGTATCAATAATCACGGCCCTGTCTGTCGTCACAATGTAGAAGTGAGGTTGAGAAGTGAAAAGTGAGGTCTTCAAGGTCTTGCAAGTCCTCTGCAAAGCTAAGGGGTATTACTGGACAGCGACTTGGACAAGGCTGGTCAGACATTGTCCTTCTCCTTTGGGACCAGCTTCTTAGAGCACAGTCTCCAAACATAGTGTTGCTTCCAGATGAGGCAAATCTGACATCAGAGAATGACTAAAAGCTCGCAACTTGGATTTTAATCTGTTGTGGATCAAGTTTCTTTTCAAATAAATCAAAGTTTGTGAACTTAGGAAGGAGGAAAATTGCTGGATATCTTTTTCGGCGGGTGGTGGGGCGGGGGACTGTCTACCAATTTAACCATTTCAAAGTGTCCAAATCAGTGGCTTTAAGTACATTCTAGTTCCAAAATTTGCTCATCATCCCAAATAGAATATCTATACTCATTAGCAGCCTCTCCCTGGCTCTTCACCCTTCTCTCGTTCCTGGCTACCATGAATCTGTGTCCATCTGTATAGATTTGCCTATTTTGAATCTCTTCTCTCCTCTCCTCCCCTCCTCTCCCCTCCCCTCCCCTCCCCTGCTCTCTTCTCTTTTTTAAGATGGAGTGTCTCGCTCTGTCACCCAGGCTGGGGTGCAGTGGCGCGATCTTGGCTCACTATAACCTCCACCTCCCAGGTTCAAATGATTCTCCTGCTTTAGCCTCCTGAATAGCAGGGATTACAGGTGCCTGCCACCATGCACAACTAATCTTTTTCTTTCTTTCTTTTTTTTTTTTTTTTAGTAGAGACAGGATTTCACCATGTTGCCCAGGCTGGTCTCAAACTCCTGGCCTCAAGTGATCCGCCCGCCTCAGCTTCCCAAAGTTCTGGGATTACAGGCTTGAGCCATCACTCCTGGCCCTATTTTTGCTATTTCATATAGTGGAGTCATACCACATGTAGCCTTTTGTGTCTGGTTTCTTTCACTCAGCATAATGCTCTCGGATTCACCCATGTTGTAGCATGGATCAGCATTGCATTTCTTCTTATGGCTGAATAGTGTTCAGTTGTGTGGGTATGCCATTTTTTTTTTGTTTATTCATTTATTGATAAACGTTTGGGTTGTTTCCATCTTCTGGCTATGATGAATAGTGCTGCTATGAACTGTGATGAACGTTCTGCATACATTTTTGTTTGAACATCTGCTTTCAATTCTTTTGGGTATATACCTAGGAGTGGAATTGCTAGGTCAAGAGGTAATTCTGTGTTTAACTTGATGAACCACCGAACTGTTTTCCACGGTGGCTGCACCCGCATCATTTTGCATTCCCACCAGCGATGTATGGGGCTTCCAATTTCTCCCAGATAATGATTGAACACTCATTTTAATTAAATGCAACAGCCCCTCCTGCATCTGGCTTGAGTGTCCCAGGCCAGCCGACTGCTTGCTTTCTGTCTTTCCTGTTTTGGTCAGAGGCCCTGGGTGCAGCCAGTGGGTCACCCACTCTGATCCCCTCAGTGACTTCTCCTGGGGGGTCACCAGGATACTCATTCAGTCAGGTCTTCCAGAGCCACTGTTGATCCTGCAGTGAGGACACGAGTGTGCAGTGACTGGACTCTCTCAGGCAGTCATGGAAGCGGAGGATGGCTCTGGCCAGCCTGGGGGACAGTTCCCATGGTTCCTGGACTTGATCTGAATCAATTCCCTCTTCCTCGCCACCTCTTGCCTGGTGCTGCTGGCTGAGGAGTTGCGTCTGCGGGTCTGTCCGCTCCCAGCCCACATCTTCTGGCAACTCCTTACTCTATCTTAATGGGCCTGCTGGTACTGCTGATTTTCTCTTTTCCCAGACACCTCTCTCCATACTCCTCCCACATTGGCCTGGCCCTCACGGCTCTTTGATCCTCATGGAACATTCTATTGTCTCCCAGGCGAGAAGAAAAGGCATCCCAGCTTATATTCAGACACACGGCCTTGAAATCATAATAGCTCACACATGTAAGCCACAATAACTTCATTTGCATGCAACCACCTGGAATGCATGTCTCAGTAAATGTGTCATTTATTCCCAATGTTCTGGTGTGCTGGAAAAAAATGTGGAGTCAAAGGATCCCTCAGTCTGCTGTGTGACCTGGGGCACCCATCCCTGTTCCCTCTCCTCTTACATGGGATAAAACCCCAGGGGAGCCATGTGTCTGCATCACTGTGATGGATTAGGTGTCTCTACCCGGGCACCCTCTTTCATGTGGCAGCATTTTTATCACTGGGACAGCCTGGAGTCACCTTGCCATTTACCACAGTTGCCTTGGATGACCAAGTAACCCTCTTGCCCTTCATGGGGGGACATCCTTTGAAGAACACCATTCTGGAAGTGCAGGCCTGGCCTGAACCACTTTGGGGACAGGTACCTGCCACAGGAAGAGGTGGAGGAGATAATAATGTCACGAGAATCATCATCTTTGACTGGGAGATGGTGTGCAGAGTTTCTGGTGTCTGGGGGCATTCCATCTGTGGTTTTCAGTTCTTCACAAGCTGTTACAGGAAACAATGTTTTGAAAAACAAAGTTGTCCCTGGCCCAGGGTCGCCAGGTCATTCCATGCAAGCAGTCCCCATCAACTGAGGGAAGGCCCAAAATATGCAGGTGCATGAGCCCGACTGGCATGGCACGTGAGGCTGCATAATTTTCGCGGCCCTTCCCTAGGTGTTCTGCTGAGAGCTGGGCCGTCTGCTCAGGAATCAGCCTCCAGGCCTGACTTTTGGCCTCTGCCCTGCCTGTGGAGTCTGTGCGGGCTCCAGATTCCAGAGGCGGAGGATACATTCTAGTGCCAGCTCAGATCTGAAACAGGCATGCCCTTCATTTTCAGGTAACTTCTGTTCTGGTCTCCGAGGCTGTGCTGGAGCCCCAGCCGGGATTCCATGCTGCATTTTGTATTTGGAGACAGCAATCTGGGGAGGGGCATAAATAGTGGGAGGGACAGTGTCATCTGTTTTTACCTTTTCTTTCTTTTTTTTTTTTTTAAATGTAGTCAGGTCTTTCCAACTTTGTTTTCAGCCAAATGCAGAAGATGTGTATTTGTGCTGCATGGCCCAGAAGGGAACTGCCAGTTCAGAAAATGTCAGGTCACCTCGATGCTCCTGGTTGACATTTGGCACTGGATTGGGGGAGCAGGAAGGGGAGGAAAAGGACGTGGAGAAGAACCTAGGAAGGATTCGTACTTCGTCCTTTTGTTCTCTTCTCCTCCTCCTCCAGCCTGCTCCAGGCTGACGGGAAGGCAAAGCCAAGTAGCTGGGTGTGATGGGGCCGGTGAGGAATGGGGGAGGGAGCAGGAGCTGTGTGTCTCAGGGCCGCCTCTGCTCCTCACCATGCTGCCCCCAACACACACCACACCACACACACCACACACCACATCACACACACCACGCACTACACATACACACCACACACCACACCACACACACCACACACCACACATACACACCACACACCACACCACACACCACACACCACACCACACACACCACACACCACACCACACACACCACGCACTACACATACAGACCACACCACATACCACACACCACACATACACACCACATACACCACACCACACACGCCACACACCACA